>NW_004797612.1:273091-274173 GCF_000002075.1 Aplysia californica
AGAGAGAGAGAGAGAGAGAGAGAGAGAGAGAGAGAGAGAGAGAGAGAGAGAAAGACACACTCACAGGACCGTACAGGTATACTCTCTCATACATCCTCTCTTCTACACACATGTACATATACTTACACTCAAGCATACACCCACAGTCACACGTATTTGGTATAGATGAACACTATCATTAACAAGAATAATGTTTAAACTTAGAAATTCCGATATTAATCTGATGGTATTCTGATAGTGCATGCTTTAAAGCTCTTAGGGATGTGAATGAAAATGTGTAAGTTGAAGACGGCCACCCAGTGTCAAGGAGAAAGTGGTTTTCTTAGACAAATTTTACGTCCTACACAGCGTCATAATGATGTAACAATCACGCAAGGGAAGAAATGAGGAGTGGCTGTTTGTAGAGGTCATTGTCTTATACGGGTGACCGTTAGGAAAGGTTCAACTGTACTTTATGCGAATACACACACACACACGCGCACTCAGGGGCAGTGTAAGGACAGGAGATGGGACTCGTAGGTCAACTTCTCTATTTCCGTTTCCGTTAGGCGTACTCACGCTCCTATCACGTGACGCTGTATTTGCCCGTGAACGACCGCAGGTCGGGGGTGCGTGACGTGGCAACTGGGCGTCCTGGAAAGTTGGAAGGAGGACAATCCCTTCGACCGGAAACTAATTAGCGGCTATGTAAGACTGGTCAGCTCTTCCGAGCGGAAAGTCAAATTGCTTTGAAATCATAGATGTCGATCAGCTGCTTGCAGTGCGGAAATTGAGGGGTTAGTATTCTCTCAGATATAATAATGGTCGTAACTTTACGTCCATCCGTGTCATTAAGTCAATGTCATCTCAACGAGTTGTTGTTTACGCCGAGTTGGAGCTAGGGCAGTTTTGCCAGGAGTAAACTGAGATATCAGCAACACTTCACCGAACTGTAGTTAGGCGGGTAAGTCAAACTGGCTGTCAACTTCAGCTGCGATAACAGTGATAATAATAATGATAATAATGATAATAACAATAACAACAATAATAATAATAATAAACAAAAATAACGATAATAATACTGATAATAAAAATAATAACAA
>NW_004797612.1:274728-276291 GCF_000002075.1 Aplysia californica
CCCCGCCCACCCCGTTTCTGGAACTAATTTGCAATAATGGAGTCAGCGGTTAGAATTCGCGTGAGGTGCATTTTAATTTCTGGGTAATTTCTGCTGAGCAAGGTATTCAAACGGACACTGAGAATTCCACCTTTGTAAAGTCTCCCACCACGTGCCCTGTAAGTAGGGCGTTAAAGACCATTAGAACAAAAGGGATATTACGACTTTCCCCTTTGATTAACATCCTCTCTGAAACGTTACGGGCGTTTTTTCTGGTTGTGTGCTACCCCGTATTCTGATATATCTGATTTTGAAATGATCTGCGTTTTCGTCTCGTGTTCCTTTTCCAGGTGCCGTGTTACTTATTATCTTATTCTTATCAGACATGCATTGGTTACAATAACGTATGAAAATAAGGAGTCCAAGAGAGGATTATTATTTTCAGGTTTGATTCTCGTATTTGTTTACTTTTCATTTGGCTTTTTACTGCGTATTCTGACTCATCTCAGTTACAACACGCATCTTTTCCGCAATCTCCGCGAATAAAAACACCACATTCTTTAAGCTGTGAATTGATCAAAAATTTTGACACTTATCAAAGGTTGGAATCTAAGCCCAAATTATCACTTACGTGCTACTTTTGATTTAAGATATCGTGGTATTCTTAAGTATTTTTATCCTAGATGTAGATCTGAAAAGAATCATGTCGTCCAATTCAGAATCTGACACATGATTTATGTATTTGAGACAAGTGTGAACTCAAAGCTATTATTATTATTAAACACGAAAGATCACAGCTGTCTCCCCAAGGTCTCGAAATGATATTATCACCATGTGTAATAGGCCACGTTCTCAACTGTTTCAAATCTGTCCATTATTACATTAACTATCGTTATGTAAAATATGCATAAAAAATTAAAAGAAAAAAGAACCCGAACAAACTATCAAAATACCAAAACAAAAATACAGTCTCAACTGCTTATCTTGCTTGTCTACAAAGATGCAAATCTTTTTCATCCATGTAATCTTCTTCATCCATGTAATCTTCTCTTCTTATTTTCTTCCTCCCCCGGTCTCCATCATTTCCTCCCACACCCCCTATTCTCTCCGAAGTATTATCTCCCTCGATATCACACCCCCAGCCCTGGCACACCCCCCCTTCTGGTTTAATCTCTCTCAACGTTATTACCCGCATGTTTTCGCCCTCAGGCAACTAATAAGAGACTCTCGTCTCGTGACAAGGGTGGAGTCGAACTTCCGGAGAGACGTATACTCACGACAGGCTTCCCCTGATATTGTCTGTGTTGACCCTGGGGTGTTGAAGGGGATATATGTGGCTTGTAACGCGAGAGAAGGAGAGAGAGAGAGAGAGAGAGAGAGAGAGAGAGAGAGAGAGAGAGAGAGAGAGAGAGAGAGAGAAAGAGATTATGAGAAAAGGAGACAACTGATTCAAATACGCTCCCGTTAAGAAAAAGATATTGAATCACGTCCCTTTATTGGTCGGAAAAAGGGGAGGGACTCTGTGGTCTGTCTGTGTATGTGTGTGTGTGTGTGTGTGTGTGTGTGTGTGTGTGTGTGTGTGTG
>NW_004797612.1:276391-278695 GCF_000002075.1 Aplysia californica
TATATATACATACACATATATATATATATAATTAAATAAAGGAATGTTTTAGCGAGGGATTGTATCTAACACTTGGAGTAAAGCACCCAACATAATAACTTACTAAACAACTATGGATAACAAAAACGGAACGTTATTTCCAGCATCCCAGACCCCAACTAAGCTTGGTTAAACAACAGAGAGTATTTGCATAGCACAAATTCCCACTCAACAGCAAACTCTATGGGCTTGTGCTTTACAATCTATTATTGTCCCAGCAGACCTGATAGCATTCTGAAACTATTTCAACTTCCTGGGAAGCATTCAGTGCAAACTGCCATATCTTTATTGGCGTTGAAACACTAACATACTAACAAAGATCTTTCGCTGTCTATGGCCGTGTATCCATTCTCACCTGGGTAAAGTAATGAAAATTCGTGTTAAGTGCCTATCCCAAGGACACAACATCAGGCTTGGGGCTCGAACCCCCAAACCCCAAACCTCACGATTACAAGTCCGGTAGCCTAACCACTTGACTACCGACCACACACAATAACATGTATGATATTTCTTATGAAATTGCAGACAGGGGTTATAAAAAAGATAGGTTGGTCCTTACAACTAGAAACATACAGAAATAAATGGATTATATCCAGCACTTTGAGTATGACAATCATCATAGCAGGTTACTAATAAACTTTGGATGACAAAAATGGAAAGCTGTTTCCAGCACATCAGGTCTTAAAAGGCTGGGTAATTATCTACCATACACAATATTTCAGGTAAATTGTAGATAAGGGTTATAAACTAATGATCTGTTGGTGTTACAACTTGTCTTGATATATACACACACAAAAAGATTATATCCAACACTTTTGGAGTATCTACCAACAGAACAATTTATTAAAAGCCTTTGGGTGACAAAAATGGAAAGCTGTATCCATCATCTCATATTATCACAAATGCCAGGTAAGAGTCTACTATATAAGCTACAATGTTTCCAGTAAGACTGAAGACAAAGGCTGTTAAAAACTGGTCAGTTGGTCGTTGCAACTAAAAAATTAAAAGGATTATAGACAATAATTGGTGTGTACCAACCAACATAGCAACTTAATAAAGAACTCTGCATGAGAAAAATGGAAAGCTGTTTCCAGTACTGAGTTTATAAATAGGCTTGGTTAGAGTTTAAAATGTACAGTGTTTCTTGTAAAATTCAGACACAGATTGGTTATTGAATGTTCTGTTGGTCGTTCAACTAGATATACGCACATAACAAATTGATTTATATCCAAAACGTGGAATGTAAAAACCGACATAACAGTTTACTAAAAAAACTTTTGATGACAAAAATGGACAGCCTTTTCCAGTCTCTCAAACCACAACTAGGCTTAGCTTAAGATTGATAATAGTAAACTATATTTCTTGTAAAAGTGCAGACAAGGATTGTAAAAATAAGATGATGAGTTGGTCTTTACAATTAGATAAACACGAAAATAAATGGATTATACCCAACGCTTAGAGTGTAACAACCAACACAAAACCAAACTTAAAGGTTTTGGATTATAATATAAATGAAAAGCTGTTTTCAGTCTCCAAGACCACAACTGTTAAGAGACATTGATTCACCTGTTAAATAGATATTTAAGGATAAGTTGCCACACGAATTTTTGACCGCACTGTACAATCAATATCAGTTATTTTGCCAATTCTTTGGTTAGTACCGGTACATGTATATTGGTACAAACAGGTTAGCTTTCCAAGGGAAACTACTGTTAGAGTTTTTCCAAAGGTCTGGTTTTTCCCCTTGGTCGTGTTTGACTGCTCTGAGCTCAGAAAAAATAACCTTTGAAAAAAAAGAAAAAGCTGGTTCATTCTTTATTTTTGAATGTTTTAAATCGATGTGTCCTTCAATCAACATTCAAAATTTGAATTTCAGTTTGAAAAAAAAAAAACCCTCAAGAATACATACAACCGACACCATAGATTAAGAAACAGGGGAAAAAAGTGTTTAGCGCATCTAAACTGCTAGCCGACGACTTAAAAAAGTTATTCTACAGCAGTATACATGGAACTGCTTTGCCTGGGCGGTGTACTTAGAGAACGTAGAATGCTTTAGTGCTAATAACCTCTATTCAGATCTTGACTTCCTTGACATTCCCCAAAGGTGACACATAATACGCTTGGAATCAACGAAAGTGTAAGGGTGTGTCTGAAGAAGAAGAAGAAGAAGAAGAAGTACGCTTGGAATCAACGAAAGTGTAAGGGTGTGTCTGAAGAAGAAGAAGAAGAAGAAGAAGAAGAAGAAGAAGAAGAAGAAGAAGAAGA
>NW_004797612.1:280081-283972 GCF_000002075.1 Aplysia californica
GAGAGAGAGAGAGAGAGAGAGAGAGAGAGAGAGAAACCCAGACACACTCTCACCAGTGATCTAAGATTATACAGACTATTAACGCAATCATCGCTCTGACCTCATAAATACACCACTATGTTTTCCTCTCCTTACGAAATTTCCCTCCAAAAATATTGACGCTGTTCTCTCATCTGTCATTTTTCAAAATAGAGATTGTTTTCTCTGTCTGTAGCGCAGTGTGGGAGTTACGGTTAGATGGTTCTCCAGCAAGATCGATCAGTAATAAAGAACTCGTGTGTGTGTGTGACGACGCGGTGGAATCAACTGCTCGTCAATTTTTTGGAATATTATGGGAGGTACTGGTGTAGGGCAATCTTAAAGCCTGTTCATTTAACTAGCCTTTTTATTGAAAATAAACCCATCTGTCTTGAATAGAGGTTGAGATATTTGAGATTGAAGGAGGTTATGGATTTAGTGGTTGGCTGGCGTTAGAGTTAAATTGAACGCCATAGTTGCCTCCAAAGATTGTTGACATCCAAAGTTTGTGTCCTTGGAAATTGTAAATTTACATGTTTGTGCCTTTGATGAAGGTTTGTCCAGTAAAATCCACGTAAAATAGCGAAGCGGCTGACCCACTCCTCAGACACCAGTTTCCTGACCTCTTAGGGAACACTCGACTGAATAAGGGAAGAACAACATTAAGACCCCACTTCTATTAATACATGGAGGATATTTGGGTTGTAATGGAAAGTATAATCAATAAAGATAAAGATAGATTTCACTTTATTGATCCGTGCGGGGAAATATGGGTTACAATAGCATACCTATATACCTCGATACATCGTCGCCTTGTAACTATTTTGTCCAAAGTGCACTATTTACTTACGTACATACCGGGTGTCTATTAAATGAACCCATTTAAAGAGCAATGACTCGATCATCTTTGGGCCAATCACAGTTCGAGTTGGAACAAATACATTCAACAAAAGGAACGTCAAATTCGTCAATGTGAAGAAAATCAATTCTTGTGTTCGAGAAAAATCAGGTTTTTAAATGTCAACCAACCAAATAAAGTGAAACGCAAAACGTTGCAATTTTTGATAAAACAAACTCAAACAAAACAAACAAACAACCATGATGTGTATTTGTGCATTAAGTACAACTTTATTTTAAAATGACATTGCTAAATAAAGCCAGGGAAGGTAGTGGCTACTTGTATATTCCTCAGGTGTTAACCATTTAATTTCTCTCCAGACAAGCTCGAATACGCCCTCGAAGGAAATTACCCTTTGTATTGTTTCTATGTGGATTAGTTGGATATCCTGTTTGACATTGCATTTCAACTCTTTGACTATTTGTAGGTTGTTTACATAGACTCTGCCTGTCAAACTACAGAAAAGTAAAAAATGGATGGGGTTCAGTTAGGGAGAATACGGTGACCATTCATTTGCAAGCTCTCAGCATATACGGCGTTCCCCAAACCTTTATCGCAATCATGCAAGCGCCCCTTTTGATTTGTGGGTTGTGGTTCTGCCATGCTGGAACTAGGCTTCCAGAACACCATAATCTCTATCACACCCACACTCCTCCCAAACTTTCTCAGCCCGATGAGGTATCCATCTGATATGAGGGTCGTGGTTTTGACCGACCTCGTCCTGAAGCCAGAGTGGGTCGATCACGTCCCTGTAGCCCAACGCTTTATAAAACGTAAGGTTTTACGTTTTACTCTGTTTTGGTTGGAATTTCAAAAGGTTGTTATTTCTCGAACAAGTCCATTGATTTTCTTCATATCAAGAGATTTGATGCCCCTTGGGTGGAATAATATTTGTCTTACGTTTAAAAAAAAAATTGTGCAAATATAACCGAAACATTGCCCTTTGACAGGATCCTCGTTTTTAAACCCCCTGTACCTAGTCTTAGGTTTTGTAAGAGTTTTATGGCACGTACAATACAATAAGGATTTACAAGTGACGAAGATTAGAGGTATTACAAGAGCGTCACAAACACAAAACTGAAGGAGGAGAAAAGGAGCAAATCATGCCGGAGCGCCCGCCAACCACTTGCCCTCGTATATAAACACACAAATAGCTTTTTAAAATATTGGCAAAGAACATTTTACCAAAGGTACCAAATACGCAATATCACACCAATGCAGACAATGTTATTAACTCATCATTTCTGGTCGCTCCAGTACAGCGCCCTGCGTTTGAACTAAAGTTATCATGTCTTGTTCAAGGACACACCCCAGTGACCGCCAACCTAAACGCCGCGTCACATAAAATAATTCAATTCCAGGGTAATATCAACGCCCCAAAATACATATCGCCACACCACAAATAGTGTGTCTGTGTATTCTAAATGTATTATGTCACGACTCGGTAGAATCAGGCTCTCGCCAACTTTTGGGCATGTGGAGTTTCTGGTATATGATCATCTTGAGGCGTGTCCATTTGTCTTGCTTTCAATGAAAAAAAATCCAACAACACGCCCATGTATTTTAAATAGAAGTTGAGATATTTACAACTGAAGGAGGTGGGGGTCACCTGATGTCAAAGTTCAGTAAGCAAGAAAATGGTCACCAAAGTTTTGTGACTTCCAAAGCTTAATTATTGTCCTTGAAAACTATCTTCATCAACATTTTTCAGCAAAAAGCTCACAGAAATGGTTTTCTTTAATGAACATAAAAGGCAGTGAGCTAGAAAAAAAGGTAGAAAAAAAATTGAAAACAAATGAGCTAACTTCCAGAAAAATGTCGGTTTTTTTGGGTTTTATTAATTTGACAAGCGCCTAATTTCAAAACGGTGCTGGTCGCCACTGTGCGGCATCCTGTTTTTAGTTAGGGTTGTCCAATTAATTGTGAGGCATGTCAACAAAAATTACGGCAGTAACTTTTCGGATTTTAGAACTAATTTTAAGGGCATGGATACGTCACTTTTTAAAAGTAGATTTGTATATTTCTTTGGTATGAAATCATAATAAAAGACATGTTAATCTTGAACAAAATGGCCTCTGTTGAAAATCCACAAACTTTACCCTCGTGTCGGTTTTCAGCCGACATCCCCATTTACTGATTGTAAGAATAACAATGATAATGGTAATAATAAATAACATTTGTATAGCGCATTACACTGCTCTACAGCAAGCTCTATGCGCTTCACACTATATTATTACCCCAGCAGACCATGGAACACCCAGAAACTTTCTCAGCTTCACGGGAAGCACACATTGCAAGCGGCTGATTAAGCGCTTAAACACTAACAAACTGACAAGATCTTTCGCTGTCAAAAGCTGAGTACCCATTTCACCTGGGTGAAGTGAGGAAAATTCGTATAAAGTGCCTTTCCTAAGGAAACAATGTCGCATCCCTGACGGGATTCGAACCCACCACCTTACGGTTGCGAGTCTGAGAGCCTAACCACTAAGTCACCGACGTCACAAGAAACTGTGTCAGCACGTACTGACCACCCACCTAAACACTGCTGGACGATACTGCCAGACACAATTTGTGAGCCCGAACTCACTAAGCACTCTGCTACTCGAACCTAGAAACAACATGTCCGGAAAGAAGAGAAGCGAGTTAGATAAGAGATAATTTACAACTTTTTAGAGGCTTCATTTTTTTTGGCCAAGTTGTCGGACTTTCAGACTGGAGGCACTTTCTGGCGATGTCTTCGTGGCAAAGGCACGTATGGTAACTAGATCATTTTCTTAGATTTCGCCTTGTTCACTTTCGTTGCTGTGGGCAATATGAACTGTTGAGGTGTATTGATACCCCTCCCTACTCTTTCCCATTCCTACCCACCCACTATCTATCTATCTATCTATCTATCTATCTATCTATCTATCTATCTATCTATCTATCTATCTATCTATCTATCTATCTATCTATCTATCTATCTACCTGTATAC
>NW_004797612.1:286007-287647 GCF_000002075.1 Aplysia californica
TTCCCTGTCTCTTTCTGTCTGCTCATACATGTGCTCGTCTGTATCTTTCAAGAGTAAAAAAAACCCCCAGCTATAATAACTAAAGTGGGAGATTTATTAAAAGGTCAAAGTTTTCTAAGTTTATTGAAACGCGCTGACATGAGACCCTTCTTCTGCGCCCAGATTCGAGAAAACCATTCAGTATCTGCCCAAGGGTTCACGCAAAGAAACAAAAAAACAAACAAACAACAACCCCAGAACCACCCCCCCCAAAAAAAAATTTTTGAAAGTTCTAAAAACACCCTATTGCTATTTCAAGTGTTCCAGCTACGAATAAGTTGCGGAACGCTTGAAGGGTCTCATGTTACGAATAAACATGTGGATTGAGCAATTTACTGCAAACATGATCTTTCAAATAAAAGTACGCACAGTGACGAAAGGTTCGAGAAGCTGTGCATCTTCAAGGCCCTCATAAATTATTTGTAAGTCCCGTATTATTGGCTCTATGTCAAAAAGTGTAGTTGGCCTAGAGAGAGGTCTAGGGAGGACCACTTATTTTCAGGATCGTGAATAAAAAAAAGAATGATCGCCGGTGCACGGTGACAGTTACAGATCTGACCCTTAAAGTAGAAGCGAAAGAATGTGTTTTTCTTGATATTATTTGTGATTTCAATTTCTTATAATTGTGAATAGGACGACGCCTTTCATTCAGCAAACTTAACACAAAAAGACGTCAAAGACAGACAACTAACGGTATGTATAGATATTATCATAATATGCATTCATTATATTAGTGTGCTGTCTTTTGGCTTTCTTTATATTTCTTGAAGAAAAGAAAATCGGGCGTAAGTGATGTTAACTCTAGGCAACAGTCTTAAACTTGCGGTCCGCGGGCCAGTTAATTGGGTCCCGCAAAACGATATTCTCTGGCCCCTTCTTGACATCATAGTGTTAGTGCGGGTCTCACTGGCTCCCTCCCTAAAGCTACATTATGGGGCTGAGCAATGTGAGAGCAGGACGATGCATTTCTGGTCTCTGGGAGAAAGGAGTAGGCACGAGAAACCTGTGTGTGTGCTGTAGAACCGTTAATATTCTGAACTATTATTGATAAATACTTTAAAGAGGGGCTCTCGTGGCCAAGAGGTTAAGGTGTGCGCCTCCCATTCCCGGGTTCCAATCCGGATAGCGACGGAAATTTTTCTTCTCTAAAATTGTCTCCTTTCAACTCATTTCCTGCTCTCTAGCAATGTTCTGTCGTCTGCTTTCGCCTCCACTTTCTGCTCCCCACCCCCTTACCTCCTTTGCCCCCTCTTCTGGGCTCATGACTCTTTCTGCAGCCTTTCTACTGCTACTCCCTGGCTCCTTCTTATTTCTGTCTTTCAGCCACACCCCTGATCTTATGTTAGGAAAGATCTACACCCAACCGTCTCGGATAAGGGCGAAAAATCTCGGAGGTCCCGTGTGCAAGTTGCACACGTTAAAGATCCCTTGGAGGTCCAAAATCGATAAGATTAGGCTTCGGCCGGGCAAAGTTCAAAATGTCCCATTAACTCAAAATGTTTAATGTGTCCGGCGCACTCATATTATAACCTTATGCAGTTCCGAGCGCCGAAAAACACTTACAAAAATACTTTAAAGATTTCATCTGTGTGTTTGTGTGT
>NW_004797612.1:290323-291852 GCF_000002075.1 Aplysia californica
GTCGTACACGGGTATTTTGACAGGAAAGTGTCTTGTCAGAATGATGCTGTCGTTCATGACATTTTAGATGCCACTAAGAACGTGCAATTTCTCATACAATCTTCACATATTATAAACAGGTTATCGCAAATAATGTTCGATATATTAGTATATAAACTACAACTAGAAGAAGTGAAGAACGATATAACCCACTCCTGTTTAGTAGCGATGTGTTTGTGCCAGTGAGTTTTTGGTTTAAAAGATAAAATGCAATTATCCATGGTCACATAAACAAAGAAAGTAGAACACTTCAAGTTTCTTTCCTCACCAATAATTGCTAAAATACAAAGATTTTATATCGACTATATTTTTGCACAAAAGGTTATCTAAACCTGTATTTAATCAGAAGAGTGTCGAAATTAGAAGAAAGAATGGACTTGCTTTTAAAAGTGCAATTGTATAGACTCATTGAATGTAAAATTTTAAGAATTTATAGGCACTAGCCAGTGGGTTTTTTCGTTAGAATTTATTACGAAATTTTCTAGAATGCAGCGGAGAGGTATTTACAAAATATCGAAACACATTGGAGTGAATGAGTGAGTGTGTAAGTGAGTGAATGTGTGTAACTAAATACGCAAATAATTAACCAAATAAAGGACTTATTCACTCGTTAACAAGGTAACAGAATTAGATATGCCAACTAAGTAATAACTACATCAATTACATCCACTCCCGTACCCTCTCCTCTGTCCCCCCAAAAATCGAAAAAAACCCAACCCATACTCACAAAAACAAACAATCAAACCACCCGGCAAACACACACACACACTGGCATCGTATATGTTTTATGCCTTTTCAAAAGAGTAAAGATTTCGCAGTGACTGGATGTCCAATTCTAGCGATACCATTTCAGGCTAGAGCCGAGGCCAACTGATTTGTTTTAAAAAAAATTGTACTGTCGTATTAATTGGATTGATCATTTATCTGAGCAGGTATAGTGATATATAGACACCGCAAGAGGTGGACGGTAAACAATAAGACTGTATAAAGGTGGCGTCCGTACTTCATAAATCCTGTGGATTAAAAGATATCCCCGATAAAGAGGTAGCTGTCCTTCTTGTTGGTGGGACCGCGAGGAGTTTGTGTGACATTGTGGGGAAATCCGGCAACTCGTCAAAATAAGGAAACCGAGGGAACCGAATTTTTTTCCGATCTTTGGACGATTTTATTCGAATTGCTGTTTTTATTTGCTTAGTTTTTATTTTTTGTGCCCAACACCTTTTATGTCTCTGTAATAAAAAAAATAAATATGTGTGGGTTTTACTTAAAAACATTTAACTAAAGCACACAAAAAGTAAATTTGCAGTTTCCAAGGACACTTACAATTTGAAAGACACCAACATTTTGGAGCCAATTTATGTCCAGCTTTACCTCTGACACCAAGCGACCCCCCACGCTTCTACAATCCCTCCAGCGACCCCCCACTCTTCTACAATCCCTCCAGCGACCCCCCACGCTTCTACAATCCCTCCGTCAAAAGTATCTCTTCT
>NW_004797612.1:291952-296098 GCF_000002075.1 Aplysia californica
CCCCCCACGCTTCTACAATCCCTCCAGCGACCCCCCACCCTTCTACAATCCCTCCGTCAAAAGTATCTCTTCTTTTCAAGATAGATGGACACTTGTTCATCAAAAGTAAAACAAATGATCAAGCTTTACAATGATACCAATAAGTCTATATGACCAAAATTGACGAGTGCCTGATTCCATCGTGTCGTGACACATTAATTATATTTCCCGACTTGAGCAGTGCGCCAAGAGCCATGAAAACTCCTAAGATAACAAGAGCAGAATCAAATTCTGCTGGGGGTTCAAGCCAGGGCCACCCAAACTGGAGCCCGACGTGATACAATTGAACCAATAGTATGCTCCCAAGAAATTATTTCTGCGGTAGATTCATACGTGAAACGCACTAGTGAAATATCCTTCGAGCTTATTGCGCACTGCGGATTGCAAGCTCCCCTTGAGAAAACAAGGAAACACCACGACACTTGCCCGTAACTTGCGTAAATCTTAGCCTGATAACCCAAGCACGGGTTCTTAGCCAATGACTATATTGATTGTATTGTTCCTTGTCTTTTTAATTCTTATTTACGTTCTGATACACGGCAGATATGTCCACACATTTCATTGCCGGATAAATCAACACATTATTAATCTCTGAGATTTAGATATCAACCATCACGTTATTAAAGTGCGTTTATTTGTTAAACAGACAGTTGTTGAGTTCAAGTGTTGATTAATCCTGTGCTGAGAATCTGCTTTTGAAAGGTTTTAGTACCGTTGCCATTTGCATTCATGCTCACTTTATGTTTTGACTTTCTTTTAACTTCAACATTTCGAGCTATCCAGCCCCCATTTGGGTGGTCAGTGGGTGGTTGGCGTGTGCTCTGATGTGTTTTGCTCCTTCTTTTCTATAAAAAAATCTATCTTCTCCATCTTAGTTTTTTGTGTTTGTTACTCTCTTGTAACGCTTCTAAACTTCGGCACATGTATGACTTTATTGTGGTGCAAGTGCCGTAAAACTCTTACTAAAACAAAATTTGGGTGGTCATTTGGGTGTGCCCTTGAATAAGACACGGAGACTTTGGCAAAAAACATTTGGTCACTGTAAAGCGTCACCTACAAAAAGCCTGCTTTTTGTCAGCATTGGTGTTATGCATTTAAAAAGATAATTATTATTTCACTAGTGTATTAATGCAATAATTTATGTATTTGTGCGATCGTAAACCCACCTGTTCCAAGGGATTCAATAAAAGTGGAATTATTATACGATTTATTCTTGTCTTTAAATAGTTCACAATCAGCAGTAGACTGTCAATTTTAATAAGAGCAGCTCTGGAGTGCACAGGGGGGGGGGGGGTATTTCTTGCTGTTGTGTCTACTACATTTTCAGTTTTCAGCCATTTCCTCTACCGGCGTCTGTAGAGTAGAGTTAATTAAGGTGCTTTGCCATTGCTCGTAGGAGACAAGCGTTTGATTTTCCTATGAGGAGAGTATTACAATTTATAGAGCACATCCCCGTTTTTTCTGGGCTGGGACGCTGTATCCCTCGCAGCTAGGGTTGGCGCTAAAAGGCAGGGTGGAAGTAACCCGTCTTCTGAGTAGTCTCAACTCTCAATCGTGTCGATGGGGGCGTAACACTTGCTCAATTACAATTAGTCCTCTCTTCCGCTTGTCTATCGGCATATGGTCTGGGCCCCGGGTGACCAACCCCAACCCAGTGCGTCCACAGGTGGCGGATAGTGGAACGGCCTCTAGATATAGAGGTTAGCTGCGAATATCTAAATAAGCAGTCGCAGACCAAATGGCGGTGAGGATGGAGGGCGGGGTGAAGACTGCGGTGTGGGACCCCATTCTTCTACTCAATGTAAAATACCCGAAGTGCCCGGTGAAAGACTCGCCAGCGAGACTGGGGCGCGATATCCCCACACCCTGGGTAGATGGGACTCGTTAGCCAGGGATGGCAGTTCTTCTAGGAGAAGGAAAACTCTGATCAACAACCCCTGCTGCCTAGCAGGCAAACCCAGGGAAGTTATAGGATATGGGAGCCGGGAGCCCTCCCAGACAGAAAAGCACGCAGAAGACGGAGAGGTGGACCGAAAGGTGCCGATAGTCGGGCTTGCCCAAGCCGCCACACGCAAGTCTCATTATAAATCTCGAGAACGAGGAAGAAGAAGAAAAGGCATATGGTCCCATAGATTTCACTAAAGAACCCGGACACCTTGTAAAATGAAAGCCATCTTCGAATTTACCCTTTCGTGTCTTTCAGTACAGGGTGGTAGACTCTTGCACAATATAGTCTAAGCATTGCGTAAAGTTCAAGAACCAACTTATGTCTGGTCGAAATTTGAGGAAAATCGACAGCGAGGAAATGCAAAAGCTTCTGTTAGTTGAATATGTAGTCAAAAGGGAAATATTTTTCTAAGTGACCCATATCGGCTTAACTATGCTGAAGGGTAGTACATAGTTAATTTAAAAAAGAGTGGCGGTTGTATGAAAGGCATAAATGAAAATTTATTCAGAAATCTGTCCTATAAATTTCCAACAATATGCTAGCATTTAAATCCATGTGAAGAGGTCACATAGATCTAGTTCCAGTTTAGTTGGCCATAATGCACCAAACTTTTGTTGTACGTTTTTCCTAGCACGGTAGAGGCCTACCTTCTCTTTTCTGGGCTGGTGCATACACACAACACAGCCCCGCCCGGGGCGAGCGGTGACCCCCGGCCTCGGTCACTCCGGCTACTTCAAACAGGGCTGTTGTGACCAGTAGACCATGTAGGCTACTAAAGGCCACGCTACCACGTGTACCCACTAAACCTTTTGCTGCCGAGTGTAACGGGTTTTTGTCTCACATGTCTCCTTTGTGGCGTGTGCAGGCGTTTCACATTTGTCCCAGTCGAAAAATGTGAATTTGTCTTCCGCGGGATACGTCGTTGTTTGGCTTAGGAGTACCTTTGGGAAATAGATGTTCTTTATGAACTCAAGCGTCACACTGATGCAAGGGTAAGATATTCCATATTCCTGGAGCCAAACGCCATAATTTATATTTTTGGTTTCAATGATAAATCATAATATAATTGAGGATAAGCAGTTTTCTTATTATTTATATTCCAAAAGAATCCAAGGCACATCTTTCGATTTCGACTAGTCGCATTGTGTGCACAGTCCCCTATCAAGAGAAAAGTGACCCCTTCCACTTGCTTGTCACTATACATTTCTTCTAAGTCGCTGAGAGGTGTCTTCATTTCACATACAGTTGACTGTCTCCGTCTGCAACCAACCAAGCCTAAATCAGTTGCAACCGACCATGTTTAACCAGTTGAGTGAATAGGATTAGTCAGCCAAAGTAATCTATGAAAAGATTCAACACTCCTGAAGGCACACAGAGTTCACCCAAAGATATGCTTTCAATGGAAACGTATCTCAGTCTATCATGATTAGAAATCTTATCTAAGGTATTTTGGTTCTTACGACGTGAAGATAAAGTCTGTGATATTGTATTGGAAGAGAAGAAAACACCACCAACAATCCCGCGCCGGTTCTTTGATAGTATCACTATACGCACTGCACTAATTATACAGAACGCTCTCTCTTAACAGGCGTTTAACCGGTTTTCCAATAAACGGTCCCAAGGTGCTCGGAGCTAATCATCCACAGGGAGAAAACGAAAACGAGGAGAGAATACATAACATGGTGATAAAAAAGGAAACGTACGAGGGCTTAACATAACATACATAATATTTTGAGTGGGCGCTAGTGGCCAGCGCCGAGACTTTCATCGATATATCCGCTGTACAAAGACAGACGAGAGATTGAGTGAAACACGTGGATTGGTGTGGACAGGGGGGGATAATTTCGAGGACGCTCCAGTGACGTCTCCGTCGACACGAGTAAATATCGTAAGTAGCCACGTTTTCTCTTCTTTGACGTTTCTGTCTGTTGGGATGGTGGCATCTCGTTAGAACAGGGTAATGACAAGTGGGCAGTAAGTAAAGACCAAAACCTTCGTCGACCAATCAGGATACCTCCCAAATCAGAAATGTCTGGATTCTCTCTCGCTAGATTTGCTTACAGAGTTATGAAAGAGATAAAATTAGAATCATATGATAGAAGCATAGTTCGGATTAATTAAAACATTGGGACACAGCGATTTCTGTATATATATATATA
>NW_004797612.1:296269-298259 GCF_000002075.1 Aplysia californica
TGTACATATAGGAGTATGACACTGTTCTGAATACTTCAAATGCGATATTTCCGCGTTCCAGAAATATCTTTGTGCTAGTTGATTATTTCTATCAAATGGAATAAATATAGAGCTAGATCTAAATCTGAAAGAGTTCACAAATGAAGTGAAAAAGAACTCAAACTTGAGACATGGAATCAGCTTGCGCGAAACGTATTTTGAATGTTCTGGCAAGTAAAGATTATTATTTGTTTGAGTAAATGGAAGCACATCTCTACAATTATGGTCATTTTGTGCTGGGAAAGCTAAGACTGACAGATGGAAACAACTGAGGGAAAGTAAAGAAGTAGGGCCTACCAGTGGCGCCCTCCAACCACCTGCAAAAGATTATTGCTGAGCACTGTATTAATTATTATAACGAGATTCCTTTGTGCCTGGTGCGCATTTACATGTTGTGGCTTTGATCAATGTTTTTCAGTAAAATCCACACAGAAATGTGGTTTAAAACTGATATAAAATTTATTATGCCTAAATAGAAACAACGAAAAACTCCCCCAAACAACAAAAATAACAACAAAAACAACAACAACAACAACAACAACAACAACAACAACGACAGCAGCAGTAACAGCAGCAACAACATCAGCAACAACAAAACAAAACAAAAGGCACAGCATTTTTATTTAAATTGCCAAATGTGCGGAAGAATGTCGATTTCTTCAATTGCGTTAACATTTACTAAGCCAAAGCAAAAACAACGATTGCATTATTTTGACGAGCGCCTGATTTCGCAACGATGCCACACATATGTGTGTGTTGCTATTGAGCCGATCTCGTTCCCTCCTTGACATTTGCAGTACCTAACAATGTCGTTTGTTAGGCAAAACATCAATGGAAGTATGACAGTGCTGAAAACCTTTGCTCTCTCCTTGGGTCCGAGAAAGAATGTCTGTAATGATTGTGAACACAGCAAGACCGATCCTCAAGTCTTTACTCAAACTTATCAATAGCACTCACTGTCACGAGTTCTCAAATAAATAGGTCATCCAAGCCGTCTCCCGCAACGTTTCTCTCTTTCCTTTTTTTATTTTTCCTTGTTTTCCGTTCTCTTTGTCCCTGTCCTCTCTCTCTACATACCCCCTCCTCCCCCTTCTCCACCCCTTTCTATCTCCATCACTTCTATCTCTGCCACTTTCCGGTAATAACACTTCTTCTTCAGTCTCTGAACAGTGGTTTCAGGAGCAGACTTATTTGCAATGCTACTACTGTCTGGCCAATTATCTGAGACGTATTTGGAGAAAAGGTCAGTCAAACCCAAAGTCTGTAAGACAATCTCAGTCTAACACACTGTCAGTCTAGCACTATGTCTGAAGTACAGATTCAGCCAAACACGAAGTAAGCCAATGACGTTGTCAGCCAAACAAAAAAGTCTGTCAGACATAACCATAACAAGGTGAGCTTAAAACAATGTCAGTCAAACATACGTTAAAGGAGAAGCTAGATGTTTAAGCAGCTTTTGTATCACTCCTAAATTTGCATAGACCCACAATACGTGTAGGTTTCGATGCAATGTGAATTTGATTAGTATCCGTTACAAACATACCGTGGTCGCAAGAGGTATTCTGGTTGACTACACTGCAGGTGTCCCTGGTTTGAATCCATAGGAGTATTTTTTAACCTAGTCTGTTATGGGACTTTTCATGGATCTCAGCCTTCTTGATACGGTTTTAAAGGAGACAGTGTGAACAGGGACACATATACCACACTACGAATATTTGAAATACAACCTAAACTGTCTTAGACGACCACCCATTGTCAAAGAGAAAAACAGCTGTCTAAGACAGGAGGACATCTGATAAAATGTCTTTTTTTTGCCTGTGTAAAGTGTTTTACGGCGCTGGCAACTGCATAAGGTCATATGAGCGCGCGGGACACACCTAATATTTTCAGTTGGTAGGAAATTTATAATTTTGCCTGGGTGGCGGCCGAAACCTACTCTTATCGAATTTAT
>NW_004797612.1:298780-300299 GCF_000002075.1 Aplysia californica
ATATTGTCTTGTACTTGTGGCGTATCAGCAGGTTCGACTGTACTTGAATTTACCATCATGTTTCAGGACTGTTTGCAAGTATCTTACATTAATAGAGTATAGGTTATATTAGACTGGCTGCCTCGACCCTGTCTGTCAGAACCAAATCGGACGAAATGTAATCCAGCTTCCCACCAGAAAGACGTTTAATAAACTTCCCAATGCAGGATTGAAACTGTCGCCTCTTTTACGTGCAACTGTGAGGAGTTTCACCCTTATATCGCCGACAGCAATATCCCACGTCCCGTTGAAGGAAACAAGACATTATTACTTTTCACTTTTTCCTCTTTTTCTGTCCTCTTATTCCGTCAGGTGTCTAGAGGGGATGTAGATCTAATCGTCGAAAGTGGACCAGGATGGTTGCTCTTTGGAACGTCGTATTGTGCCTTTTGAGGCCCACTTTCACTCCATCGATACATCTTTTTCTTGGTCTTCCTTTCCCTTAAGCCATCAAATAACGTATTGTAGCCCTTTGAGGCTAGCCGTTGTGGCCCCATTCTCATAACGTGTGGTAACTACCTGATCTGTAGTCTCTTGATGTATTTCATGCTCGGTTCGAAGCATACTCGTTGTCTAATATCTTCATTTTTATCTGTCTGTTCTCATGATGTTTTACGTTTTTCTGAGACATTTCATTTCGCATCCTGTTCTATTTTTACTTTGCTTCCCTTTGTTGACGAGCCAGGTTTGGCACTGATAGCAAAGAATTGGTATAAAGATTGATTTAATGGGGGTTTTTTGGGTCTGGATTTGAATATTTAGATAGGACAGGATGGATGCTAGTTTGTAAATGACTACATTTGCCTTTTGCACTCATCTTTCAAATTTTCTGTCCATTTTCCAGTCTGATGTAAATATGTTTCCAACGTATTTGAATTCTTGCATTTGTTTAAGTTGTGCATTGTTGACTTTGATATTAATTTTAATGGGATTTGGTTTCTAAAGATCTTAATTATTTCAGTATTAGGTGTGCTAATTTTCATTCCAAATTTCACACATGTTTTGTTCAATTCAGAGGTATAATCTTGGAGGCTGTCCACATCTTGATTAAGATCTATGAGGCTCTAATTTGCACTACTACAACAATTATGACACACCATGTAGATGGAAGGCTGCAATGAAGAAAACAGAAACAAAACAAAAACAAAACAAAAACAACAGCAACAACAACAACCACTGCCACCACAACCACAATATTTGCAACAACAAGAACAAGAGCAAAAACAAGATAAACAACAGCAACAACAACAATAACAACAACAACCTTTCAATAACTTTATTCTCGGGGTCGTAGACTAGCGCACCAGACGAATTACTGACGTCGACTACATACACACACACACATACACACACACATACACACACCAACAGCAACAACAACAACAAACAAACAACCAAACACACATATACACACATAAACACACACACACACACACACACACACACACACACACACAGATAGATAGATAGATAGATAGAG
>NW_004797612.1:302636-303862 GCF_000002075.1 Aplysia californica
CACACACACACACACATACACACACAAACAAACACAAACCCAAACTGACGGGTCCAAGACGTGCTCATGAAATGTGCCATTTGATTGGTTAATATTATCCTGCAACACAGTTCAGGCAACAATGCTTCAGATAAACAACAGGAGATTCCTAACCTTACAACCGTACATAATTCAAAACTTTCTGAGATGCGTTCTTCACTCAGATAGTTCTTCAGATACACACACACACTCTCTCTCTCTCTCTCTCTCTCTCTCTCTCTCTCTCTCTCTCTCTCTCTCTCACACACACACACACACACACACACACATACACACTCACACACACATACACACATACATACACACATACAAACACAAAGACACAGACAAACACATACACACATACACACATACATACATAAACACACGCACTCACACATACATACACACACATACATACACACATACAAACACACAAACAGACACAGACACACACATACAAACACACACACATTCTCTCTCTCTACCACACACACACGCACACCCACTCACCCCCCCCTCTCAAACACACACATACACACCAAAAAACACACAAACACATAAACGTGCTCACAAACTATAGCATGTGAATCATTACGCCCCCCCCCCAAAAAAAAAAACGCTTCACACCCCCACCCAACCCCAAGATGAAACCCAACTACAGAAAAGGACAATTTACAATTCACGCGCAACAGTCTAGATAACACCACTGGTGCTGCTGATCACGATTCGTTTCGTTTGTCTATTTGAACTTGTTTCAGAACAACCTTTACTCCTACTCTATATTATACAAGATACACCACTTCAGAAAAAAATAATTTATCGATTTTGACGTCATTACCGGGATTTTAAAGGCGTTCTTTCTCGTATCTCTGACAGAGGTGTGAAATATCTTCTAGTCTACGATTTACGTCTCTTTTACAGCATTTATTTTCCAAAAAAGGGTAGATAAATAAACCCTCATCCACCCCGCCCACCTTTTATTCCACTATCAGGATTTCGTGCAAGAGGGCAACGATTTATGTGCTTTCCCACCTCAGAGATCAGGTCATTCTAACCCTTCTCTTATCTCAGAGTTCATTGCTTCTAATTTGTCACATAAATTCACGAGATGTTTTAATGAAAAGTTTTGTGTCCCTCTTCTTGTTAAAACTGAAGTGTATGTGTGTGTGTGTGTGTGTGTGTGTGTGTGTGTGTGTGTGTGTGTG
>NW_004797612.1:305618-307321 GCF_000002075.1 Aplysia californica
TAATAATAATAATAATAATAATAATAATGACAGTTCGTCCGTAAATATTATGTCTGACGATGACCAAGGCACACACAGAGAAGACTATTTCTTGAAGAAAGAAATATAAGAATTAAAGGTTAAGATGACTTGTGGTTTCAGCTATGGCCGATGAAACCAATTCTGACAGAGAAAAGTGTGTCATATTATTTGAGCATTCAAAAGCGCTACCTCCACGGACAAGGTAATAATGACTATCTTTAAGCAATAATATATACAAAATACAGCTTTGCCTGGGAGGTAGACATAGAGGAAGCAGATTTCTCAAGTTCTACTTCCCTCCCGTCAGATCTTGATCTCCTTGATAATAATATTCCCCAAAGGAGAGACTTTGTCAGTACGTTTGGGATCAAAGAAGGTGTACTAGTATGGTCGATCTGACCGGATTACATGCCTGCTGCTGTTTAACGTTGGACAGTCAGTGTGACATACGCTGCCTTAGAATTACAAAGTTTTCTCTGACATTATTGACCGTTTTGAGTAAATAAGACCATGAGGTGAGAAACCAAATATTTTGTCTGCTCTATCAAAATTGTAAGATTATTCCAAGTCGTTATCAAAATATTCAAAGAATTGCAAGAAAAAAAGTTTGACGTGTTGTGAAACTCAACCTTTTTGACGTCAAATTTCTCAAAACTAGGTTCTGAGCGGATAGAACTTTGTAATTCTGGGGTAGCGATACGTCAACGAAGCTAATGAATCAGTTCGGAAGGTAAGGACATTCGTTTGATTTGAGATAAGACATGTGCCTTAAAGTATTACTGAACTAATAAAGTTAATGCCACATGATAACTTTGTGTGTTGCAAAAGTTGGAGGTCAATTCGGCATTTCAATGATAACAGTTACAGTCTTTTGTAAATACTTTCGGTGCATAAAGTAGAGCATGCGCGGGCAAACACTGGCCCAAAGGCCCGATCCTGACCCGGGAGCATTTCAGTCCTGCCCGAAGTCAACCCTGTATTTCATATAATGAATGTTGGAAGAGGTGAGTTGACAACAAATTAATAAAAACAAAAATGTCCGTCTTAAAAATTAAAAGTAATAGTCTCGGGCCCAGATGGAAACAAAATATTTAATACTTTATCTCACGAAACGCCCTGAATGACATGTGCAATATATTGTGTCAGTTGTAGTCTCACAAGGTCTCACTCTTGAAAGTTTGGGCATTTGAACCGATTTCACCGAAATTTGTCCTCCTTTGGCGTGCAAGATATTTCGGAATTATCAAATCAGGCCTGCAACTTGGACACGCTTGCCCATGCCTGGAATATGCCACAGCATATATTGCTTTTTTGTAAGGTTAAAGTTATAGAACTAACCGCAGGCAAATTCAAATGGATATTTCTCAACGTCTGTATTGTATAAATTATACAGTCAGACTTTTGAAACAATGGTGCCTTGGTGTTTATTGTATTCTAAGTACTGACAATGTGCGGCGTTAGACCATCAAGGTCATCATCTCGGCCAACAATCGCGTAAACAAAGAGAATGTTCTCACGATTGGGAGGCTGCTCTCATGCTGATGGAACGTTATATTGTAATAAAGGACCGACACCGTTTATTGATTACCGGATCTAAAATTATCGTATATTTAAAAAATGTCACTTTTTAGGATAAGCAAAATACTTACGTGGGGCGTAATCACATTGCCTTGCATATATCC
>NW_004797612.1:310387-312967 GCF_000002075.1 Aplysia californica
CTGATGAAACCTCTGGTGTGGTTTTTTTTTTTGTGCCGGTTTTTGTTTTGGTAAGTGTTTTACGTTCTCGCAGCTGCATAAGGTCATATGAGCGCGCGAGACACATTGAACATTTTCCGTTTGGTAGAAAGTTAATTTATTTTGAATTTTGCCCTGGTGGCCGAAGCCTACTCTGATCAATTTTGGACCAGCAAAGTGAACTTTAAAGTGCGCAACTTGCACATGTGATCTCCGAGATTTTTTGCCTTTATCCGAGAAGGCCAGGTGTAAGATCTTACCTACCCTAAGATCAAGCTGAAAGACAGCAATAAGGAGCCAAGGAGTAGTAGTAGAAAGGCTGCAGAAAGAGTCAGGAGCCCAGAGGAAGGAGCAAAGGAGAGATTGTGGGGTGGGGGGTAGGGGCAGTAAGTGGAGGCGAAAGCAGCAGACGACAGGAAATGGTTAGAGACCAGGAAAAGAGGTGAGGAGAAAACTTCGACGAACGCGGGACCTGTTGAATGATAAGCGAACACCGTATCCTCTTTGTTTGGGTAATTTTTTTTTTACGGCGTTCGCAACTGCATAAGGTCATATGAGCGCGCGAGACACACCAAACATTTTCCGATTGGTAAGAAATTTTGCCCGGGTGGCGGCCGAAGCCTACTCTTATCGGTTTTGGACCACCAAGGGATCTTTAACGATCACAACTAAGACTTGTGCACGGGACCTCCAGGATTTTTCGCCCTTGTCTGAGACGGCCAGGTGTAGATCTTTCCTACCAGGAGATCAGGGGTGTGGGTGAAAGACGTAAGAAGGAGCTAAGGAGTAGCAGTAGAAAGGCTGCAGAAAGAGTCATGAGCGCAGTGGAGGGGGCAAAGAGGGTGACGGGGTGGGGGAAGAAAGTGGAGACGAAAGCAGACGACAGAATATTGCAAGAAGGAAAAAGGAGACAATTTTTAGAGAAAAACATTTTTCCTTCGCTACCCGGATTCGAACCCGGGACCTTTGAAAGAGAGGCGAACACCGTATGGTGTTGTCCCCACTGTCTCTTTTGTTTCTTTTCTTTATCTGTTTCCTGCTGATAAGTGACTTGTATTTCGGTCACCGTTGCTCTGCAGTAAGCCTGTGGTTTATTTCGTTCACTTTTACTAATTCCGAATGTGCAATTTGTCTAATTCCAGCACACCTCACTTTGTCATACATTTCACTTATGTCTTTAACTTGATTTCATGTAGAAGATGAGATAAAAGATAATATTATTTTTATATTATAGTCTTCCCCTCCTCTTTTGTCTCAGCCTCTCTGTCTCTGTGTGTCTGTGTGTCTGTGTGTCTGTGTGTCTGTGTGTCTGTGTGTCTGTATGTCTGTCTGTCTGTCTGTCTGTATGTCTGTCTGTGTGTCTGTGTGTCTGTCTGTCTGTCTCTCTCTTTCTCTCTCTCTCTCTCTCTCTCTCTCTCTCTCTCTCTCTCTCTCTCTCTCTCCCCTCTCTTTTCACCTCTGCTCTTTCCACCATTCGTTAGAACTGGAAAAGAAAAGACAGCCTGAAAGAGAAAAAAAGAGTAAAAATTAGAAGAAGAAACAAGGACAACCGCAAACGTAAAGAGAAAGGCCTGATGCAGACTTGCTCCGTTGTCTTCATGAGCTGGGAAGCAGTCATACTATTAATTATCGTCATATTAACCCGTTCCTTACAGACACGTTTCCATCTACGTTTATACAGAAAAAAGAACTTGACGATGCAGGATACTATGTAAATAAGGAAATCACACCTCTCCCCCTATACATTAATAAATAGCTGTGCTAGATGTAGTCATATCACCTAAGCCTTCCTCTATAGGCAAGACCCCCCCCCAAAAAAAACAACAACAAAAAAACAAAAAAAAAACCTAATAAAAAAAGAAGTGAACAAGTTTTGAGAAACACACATGAATGCATACGTCTGCACAACCGTAAAGTGGTCAAATATTGATTAAGCTGATTTCTTTTTAGCGTTTAGTCAATAGCTGCCCTGTTTATGGCTGCGATGGAGAAAACAATTAGTT
Organism: Aplysia californica; assembly: GCF_000002075.1. Lineage (NCBI taxonomy): Eukaryota > Metazoa > Mollusca > Gastropoda > Aplysiida > Aplysiidae > Aplysia > Aplysia californica. The sequence continues at coordinate 312,409 of NW_004797612.1, forward strand.
GCTTAACATTAAGGGAGAAAACAACTAAGAATAAAACAAAAACCACCTCCCCCCAACCCCCCCCCCCCCAATAATCAACAACTTCCATTGTAAAGAAAAAAATGGGGCAATTTTATTTGTTGGAAATTTTGCAAGGTGATCCATTTCTAGGCGTAGATCTACATATTCTATCTATTTATGTTTCTTATGCGTGAATTCTAAACGAGTTTGTTAAGGGCATAATATATGTATAAATTGTATTTGGTACATTAACAATTGGAAATAATACATCTTCTGTGGTGCAGATAGGCCATTTGTTTAACACCGGAAAGACCCGATTTTGATTCCTGATTGGAAAGAATTTTTATCAAGCCCTCGGTCTTTCTGCTGGGAAGTTGTATCTTTCTCAGCCTTCGTTGACCTTGACAGGCAGGATCGAAGCCCACCTCATAAATGATCTAAATTGTGTCTATCGTGCGTAAAAACAAAACTAAGCAAAAACAATCGAGCAAAAAACAACAACAACAAATAAACCAACTAACAGTAACAACCCTCCCATCTCCCGCTCACACACACACAC
>NW_004797612.1:314952-317140 GCF_000002075.1 Aplysia californica
AGAGAGAGAGAGAGAGAGAGAGAGAGAGAGAGTTAAATTACTTTGTTAAAATATATTATGTGTTTGCACGCCCCAATCAACACATATCATTTATGAGACGGGCTTAAATCGACTCTGCCTGTCAGGGCCAACCTGGGCTGAAAGGTAAACAAGTTCCATCAGAAAAACGGAGATATTCTATAAAAATTCTCCCCAACACGTGAATCGAACTTAGGCCTCATACATGCGACCCCATAGCGCCGCACAACGGCTGCAGCACCGACTTCGGAAAATAAACTTGTAAATGCATGTTGACCTTTCCTTATAATAGGGACAAAAAATGTTGGCAGGCGAGACCGTTAGCCATACCGTCCTTGAAGCCCGAACCCCAAAGCATACCCCCGCAACGCGGTTACATAAACACACATTATTTCCTACTCTTACCTTCGACCCATAGTTTTCTCTTTGCTTTCTTTCATTCAGCAAACAGATTGGACTAATTGCTGAATAATCCCACCTAGTGCCCTAACGCCTTTTGTTCTGCCATTTCTCTTTCTGAACATTCCAGACCCGTTCTTTGCTGGTGAGGAGAGTTTCTCAAGAGAGCCTAGGGTGTTAACGTCAGCTCTTTTTTTTTGTAAGTGTTTTACGGCGCTCATAACTGCCTGGCCATATGAGCGCGCAGGACACACCAAACATTTTCAGTAGGTAGGAAATTTTGAATTTTCCCGGGTGGGGGCCGAAGCCTACTCTTATCGATTTTAGACTACCAAAGGATCTTTAACGTGCGCAACTTGCACACGGACCTCCGAGATTTTTCGCCCTTGTCTCAGAAGGCTAGGTGTAGATCTTTCCTTCCATATGATCAGGGGTGTGGCTGAAAGACAGCAGCAAGAAAGAGCCATGAAGTAGCAGTATAAAGGCTGCAGAAATAGTCAGGAGCCCAGTGGATGGGGCAAAGGAGGTGGAGGCAGAAAGTGGAGACGAAAGCAGACGACAGAACATTGCAAGAGAGCAGGAGAGGAGGTGAAAGGAGACCATTTTTAGAGAATTTTTTTCTGTCGTTACCCGGATTCGAACCCAGGACCTTTGAATGAGAGACGTGAACACCTTAAACTCTAAGCCACGCGAGCCCCCAACGTCAGCTCTGTGGACACCATGGATGGCTAAGGTGCATGTGGCTTTGGATCGAACCTGCCGGTATGCTTTTGACCTTGAGCCGTTCGAGGAACTGTCATTCCTTTACAGCAGCTTTGCTGAGTTAAATTGAAGGTGTCAGTTAAATTGACGCTCTCGTAAAAAAAGCAACAAAAATCAACAACAAACAGTCCCAAAACTACCCTTACCTTTTCGAACAAGGGTGTAATATCCATACTATGCCATGCCATACTACACCAGGTGCTCCTTTTTGCCGACTTCTTTGTGAATTCTGTTCTTACTTTTTCTTTTAACGACTCTCCGTGAACGCATGAGTTTCGTCGTCCAGTCCATCAAGTAACAATGCGGTAACTAAAACTAAGTTACAATCCAAATACTCCCATTACACCACGTAAGCGTTTCTTTTCTCCTTTTCTATTTTAGTTCTCTATTTGAGTTCTTTTTCGTTTTCTCTTTCTTACTTTTTTCTTTTCTTCTTTATTGTTGTCCATGCCTTTATTTATATGAAACCCCTATATTTACCTCTATTTGTGTATGTGTGTGTGGAAAAAAAAAGGGGGGGGGGTCTTCAACCTTTTCCTTCGTCTGCTGTCGCCCTGTTTTCTTTGTCTTCCTTTGGTTTATCCATTTCATACATGGAGGAAAAGGGGTCGGAGAGGGAGGGTTGAAAATCGAGAGCAGAACCCTTTTCAGCCTCCACATGCTCTCCAAACGGTCATTTGATCAAGCCTCTCAGAACCTTTCCATTTTGATGGTTCCGATAATTATGATATCGACCCCTCTGGCACCGCGAACCCATCTCGCGCGAGACACTGCCACCGGTCTTCTCAAGTTGAAGAGTGCTCTTCTCCTTCCGGTTTCTCTCCAATGTCCACGACATGGGGAAGATAATACTCCGGCAGAACGGCCGTGTATCGCTTACTTTGCTCGAGTGAAACGTCCGTGGCGACATTTGAGTAGCTTTGGGTTTGCGAGCGGGCTCGGGAGCAGCGCGGCGACCGTGAGGTTTTCTGGTTCCCTTGAGGGAATGTATCTACCCACCTGCCCCCCC
>NW_004797612.1:318068-329117 GCF_000002075.1 Aplysia californica
TTCCACACACAAACAAATACACAAACCCATACACATGAATGACACCTTTCTTTTTTCCTCCCTCCCTTATCCCTTCACCCTCACACACTCCTGCATACACGCACACAATCACACTCGTATATTTTTAGGAGGGGAAAAAATAAAGTCAGGTGAGACCTGCTCTAAAGGAATTATAGGAGAAATGAAAGACTTTGTGCCTCGTTGCTGGGTTGAATGCACTGGCCACGAGTTGATGTGTAAAAGGAAACAATGACGATGTGAAAAGCTGCTCCAACCTTTACGTCGTAGGTACAGATTTCCGAACATTTCTAGACTTAGAATTACACGCTATGTTAAAGCCTGAGTTTTATTTCTCCTCAATTCCCCGAATTCTTTTCTTGAAAAATCTCAACGACAAAGCTGCAGCAGCAGCAACATCAGCAGCATCAACAGAAACAGCAACAACAACAACAACAACAACAACAACGACAACAACAACAACAACAGCACTATAACTACCACCACCAACACCACCGTCAACTACATAACCAACAACGCAACAGCCAACATCACAGCTTACACCACTTCCAACCATAACAGCAACAGCTATAACAACAACAGCAACAACGACAACAATCATAAAGATCATAAAGCAAACCCATCGCTGTTTAGGACGTACTCGTAATCGTGAGGTTGTGTGGATCGGGGGTTCGAACCTATTGGGTCCTTGGGAAAGGCACTTAAAACGCAAGCAATTTTACTCACTTCACCCAAGTGGGAATGGGTACCCGGCCATAGACGGCGAACGACCTTGTCAGTAGATTAGTGCTGTAGCGCCTGTAAAACGGCAGCTTGTACTGTATGCTTCTCAGGAAGTTAAAATTGTTTGAGAATGCTATCAGATCTGCTGGGGTAATAATATAGATTGTAAAGCGTATAGAGCTTGCAGTTGAGCGGGAATTTGCGCTTTACAAATGCTATCTATCTATCTATCTATCTATCTATCTATCTATCTATCTATCTATCTATCTATCTATCTACCTAAGCGGTGCTGGAAGTGAACGATGAGTGTTTCAATCTAAAATTGGTCTGAGTTTTCTTGAAGTCTACGTCCCAGACTTTTTCCTCTCAGCACTGTGTCCTCCTGACGGAAAGGATCAGCACCTGGTCCAAACAGGCATTAACCGTTCGCCAGAAAGAAGAATAGACACGTATTTGAGACCAAATGTAGGTCAGAAAACGTTGGTCTGAACCAGATTGCGGACTTTTCCTGATATTGTCAAGTTGACTTTTATTCGATAAAGACATTCGAACCAGAAAGATGTGAACGACCTCAAAAAACTATGTCGCTGATCATGAGGTTATCGCCCTTTTGTGTTTAGGAATTCCCTGTCCCCCTATACCCCCCCCTCCCTTTTCCACACCTTAAAAGCCACCCAACTCCAAATTCATTACATATAATCTCCACCCCCTCTCGAAAGAGTGAGCTGAAAAGCTGAAAATGTTATTTTCCCTCCTTCTTCTTCTTTGGGTTTTTTTATGGGTAGAGGTTTTTTTTAAGGGGGGGGGGGTATAAAAAGAGAAACAGTTTACCAGATGGACGTGCAATCCTTTCCAATGGTGACATACGCATCGCAAAAGAACATCTAGGGTCCGTTTTCCAAGTCTGACATCCATCAGTTAGGCAAACTGTCTACGCTTATCGTTTTGTTATTATCATTTTTAAAACTCTATTCTTTACTTTGACCATCAGGTCAAACGACCCACCTTCGAAGTGACTTGTGAACCAGCGTCTGTGATAGAGCGGTTAGACACTTCGCCGTTGCACGCAGAAGATCAGGGTTCGATTCCCATGAGGGGAGAATTTTTATCAAGTATCTCGGCCTTTTTACTAGGACGTTGTACCCTTCACAGCCCAGGTTGGTCCTGGCAGGCAGAGTCGAAGCTCTCTAAATGATCTAGCACATGTTGATGGAAAAAAACACCTACAAGAAAAAAATATATGGCCTTTATAGATTCTATGTCTTATAGAGAGGTACGTAACACGAGCCGAACCCCCCCCCCCCCCAGTAAAGAAGGATTTGGTTTAAAATCTTGACTGTTATTAAGTCGAGGGTTTTAACGTACCGTAATTACTACAAGGTCATGCAAATCTATGACTGTAGCAACATTAAAAGGAAAGTAGAAAGGCTGAAACACACGTCAAACCCTCTGATCCATAGACTCAGACAGGCTTATCGTCATTCTCAAGAACTTTGGACTGAATATTAAAAGTATTAGCGCAAAAAGGTGGTGGGGGCGGCGGAGATGGTGATATGTCTGATAGCCATAATGATATTATACACCAGCCACTGTCTCTGTGGAAAAGGATGTAACACCGCTGGCTCAGCAGTAAGTAAGACTTTTCAGTACGACGCTTTCTTGAAGAATTCCCGAGGGTACAGTTCTGAAGGTTTAGAGAGTCTGGAGGGTTCTAGAATTGTACATACGGTATTGCTTATTTTATACAAAGGAGGCTTTAATATATTAATGCAGGTATTATCTCTCTTCATCTCTCTCCCTCTCTCTCTCTCTCTCTCTCTCAGTGGCGTCGGTAGCCTAGTGGTTAGGCTACCGGTCTCGTAATCGTGAGATTGAGGGTTCGGGGGTTCGAGCCTCAGCTTGGTCCGACGTTGTGTCCTTGGGAAAGGCACTTTACACACATTTCCCACTTTGCTCTGTCCTTTCGGAGATAGACGTTAATTTCGGAAGTACCGCCTCTTAAATAACCTAACAGTGTTGATAGGGGCATTAAACCTATACCATTTCACCATTTTTATCCCCCCCTCTCTATCTGTCTGTCTGTCTCTCTCTCTTTCTCTCTCTCAATCTCTCTCTCTCTTTCACTCACTCTCTCTCTCTCTCTCTCTCTCTCTCAAACACATTCTTCCAAGTCCAAGCAAAAGTTCAAGTTTGGAATAAAAATTAGACCCGAATCGATTTGTTTTTTCGTATTTCCAGGCAGATTTCCCCCAACATACAAAGTCATGACGGGTGGGAGAAAGGGTGCGGGCCAATGTTCTCCTTTAAGAAGAAGGCTTTGTCTACACTAGAATCTCAATCGTTAACATTAATTTAAAAAAGAACCACACATGTGAACACAAACACATACACTTCTACTTATATGCATTTTACGAACACATTCTTACGTAGAAACAATGCTCACAGTAATTATACCATCCACAAACGGAAGAGGCAAACTGAAAAAAAAAGTCATCGAAAGCAGTAACAGGCGAAAAAAAAGAGAATAAGAAATGGACCCTTTACTTTGCTATGACATTCACAAAGAAGGGAAAAACTAGAAATAGTTTCGTGAAGAAAGAAATCTTCAAAGCATTATTAACTAAAGGAAATGCGGCCAATGGAAAAATAACTTGATCTGGTTCTGAATGACAGAGCGTACTTGCCAGAAATGGCCTTCCCTGTTCCCAACCATATCCCCGAACTCTGCAAAATAGAAAATCCGAGGGGGGAATGCCCTAGGTCCCAGTGAAGACCACTCGTATCTCAATTAAAATGAGTCTCGGATTGATTCCAATTGAGGCTGTGCACACACTCTGTGGCCAATGCAGAGGCGTCTTTTTCAATCGTCTGCTGAAGATCTTGTGCGGCGGGAAAATGAGTTCTTGAGACTTCAGATGTAATCGTTTGAGACCATTGAGTCTACACAAGTGATGAATACTCTTGACGTGCTTCAAAGGTGGTCGGTCGGGGGCTAGACAAGATTTCAGTCGAAATTTTGATTCCTTTTATTTTCTATTCTTTGTTCCCACTTTTTAACTGGAAAGAAAATCTTTCATCAAAAAGTTTCGATTGTTTACCCTTTTGTCCAGTGACTGCTGCGTTCTTTTGCTGTCGCATTAGATTTAATGTTTAACTCAATTGTCAAACTCACAGAGGTATACTACCAAGTATTTATTTGTCTTAGTGTGATAGGGAGCGATTATCTGGAAGATGCCATCCACCTGTCTTTCTGTTTGTCTGGTTGTCTCTCTCCATAGGGTACACCCCCTCCCCCCACACACACTATAGCGTCTTTGTCTGTTCCAGTTTCAAACCATCAATCGATCACTCATCTTATATCTGTCTGTCTGTCTGTCAGCCTGTCTGTCTGTTAGTCTGTCTGTCTGTACCCTCATCCAATCTGTGTCTCCGTGTTTCAATGACACCAGTTTTCAGTAAAAATTCAGTTTCTCTATCAGACACCTTCACATGACCTTTCCAATATCCTACAGTTTCCCATGCCACCCTCATCCTCTACGTGAGCACAGCAGGTTCTCTATCTCCAAATTTTCTATATGTCCGCCTCTCTACCCTTCCTCCCCCCCTTCTTTTTATTTTTTCTTTCTGTTTCCAACAACATCTTTATTTCTCTTTCTTTCACTCACGCTCTCTCTCTCTCTCTCTCTCTCTCTCTCTCTCTCTCTCTCTCTCTCTCGTTCTCTCTCTCTCTCTCTCTCTCTCTCTCGTTCTCTCTCTCTCTCTCGTTTTCTCTCTCTCTCTCTCTCTCTCTCTCTCTCTCTCTCTCTTTCTCTCTCAGTCTCTCTTTCTCCTTCACGTACCACTTATTTTTCTTCATTTTCATACCAAATATTATTACATCCCGTTAGCACATTCCATTCTCTTTTATTTTTTTTGCCCCCCCCCCCTTCCACCTGCCCCACTCCCACAACCTCAGACGTTTTCTTAGGCCTATCCTGTGGTCGAGTGTCTGTCTTTCGGCTGTTAATAGATTCCACTTTCTTCCTTTGCCATTTTGTTTTCAGAATGGAAAATAAGGTCACTGGAACATAAAAAAGAAAAAGGGAAAAAGAAATTGAACGTTAATGAGATTTATGACTAAACAACATTATTCAAGGCAGATCATGGCAACTTCTTGTGTCTGTTATACCGGTACTTATTTTGAAAGAAAAAGAGGGGACAGTCTATTTCTGTCATACGAGGATAATTGGTAATCGCATTATGTTTCAGCTTCCGTATCTAATACCGATGGACACAGTATTCTCTAATTGATATAGTGATAAGCATCAGATTCTCTCTTGTTTAATTTCATTTTATGTACCGGTAGATCTAGTTTGTATTTTGTGTGTATACTTTGTCGGCTACTGTCACAATATGTTTTTTTGTCTTTTTGGGTAAGACGACTGTTTCATTGTATTTCTTTTTAAACAATCTCACTGTGAACTTTGTTCGTGATGCTGATGTTGATGATGTTGATGCTGATGCTGTGGCTTATGATGATGATGATGATTTTTTTGTTTCCTCAATGGGCCTGACGGACTTCACGAATAAATCTTCGAGCGGGAGTGAGGCTCTTTTTCGGCTCCATTGTCAATATGCTTAGCGGCACCTCCACTCGTCCAAATAACTCCATTCGAATTGCCATTGTTCCTGGACATTCAAACATATGTTTGACATCCCCCTTTTCATGGCTGCATCTTCGACAACAAGGGCTGAGCTCTTCATTTACAAAGTTTTTATACCATCTTAAACTCCAATGATGGTCCGACCGCAGATTCGTTAGCTCAACCTGGTCCCAGCGACATGTGATAGGTATTTGTTCCCGCTTATAGGAGTACCCAGAATACACATCTTCCAGGTGCTGGTACTTAGTTCTACATGGTGGGTCTCTGATTTCCTTCTTGATCATTGGAAAGACTCCTCTGTATGTCGTTGGTCGTCTGTCTCCTTCGATATCTCTGGCTTCATTAGCAGCTTGGTCTGTTGCCTCATTTCCTTCTATTCCAACATGGCTTGGAATCCACTGAATTTTTATTGTGGCTCTGGCTTCATTGAACTTGCGGCGCAAATCATTCATGTCCGAGCTGTTGCCCAACAGCCCCTTGCAGAGGGAAGCTGTGATGATGATGATGATGATGATGATGATGATGATGATGATGATGATGATGATGATGATGATGATGATGATGATGATGATGATGATGATGATTCCGTCATTGCCACTGCTATGACTACTCTTGCCAGCAGATACTGTTCAAAACATTTTGTTATTTTTACTTCATGGGTTGTTTATCCCAAAACACAAAATCGGAGAACACCCGAAGGCACAGGGAGCTCGCATTAAGTACCATATTATATGATGATACATTAAAAAAAAATCATGTTTGGCGGGTGGTTGGAGGGCGTCTCTGGTAGACCCTTATTTTTTACTGTCTTTCTATTGTTTCTGTCTGTGAGTCTGCAGATTTATAGCATTCTTAAAATAATTCAGTGTTCTAGCGCCACATGACGTACTACAATCTTTTTGTCTTTTTTCTGTCTTTCTTTCTTTCTGTCTTTCTTTCTTTTTCTGTCTGTCTGTCTGTCTGTCTGTCTGTCTGTCTGTCTGTCTGTCTGTCTGTCTGTCTGTCTGTCTGTCTGTCTGTCTGTCCTTCTTTCTTTCTTTCTTTCTTTCTTTCTTTCTTTCTTTCTTTCTTTCTTATCTGTTCACTGCAGGGTGTAACCTCCAACAACGACCTTCACACTGTTTTATCAGCCTTTTTCCCCTCTCGAGGTTGTACCTGTCTGTTCTCTGATGTCATCTTGCCACCTTCTTTTTGGTCTTCATGTTTATTATTTTTTTCATGTTCCTAATATCGTAATCTTTTCTTTATCAATGCAAACAGACAATAATGTAACAGCAAATATTCCTTTTTGGGGCCATCACAGTGCAGTGTCTCGTACCCATTTGCACTGAATGAACTTCTTCATTGCTGTGTTGGCGTATGTAAATTACTCACTTTTGTTCTCCTTAAATGGTTCATGCGCGTGGTTGGAGGGTGCCACTGGAAGGTCCTACTACTTTACTTTTCTTCTGTTGTTTCTGTCTGTTTGTCTTACTTTTCACCAGCTCAATATGACCTTTATTGTATCGATGTGTCTCTCTTTACTAAAAAAAAATCATGTTTGGATAGTAACATTCTTATGTTTGCTTGTCTCTTGGGGAATTTAAGTGCCAAATCGCAGATTCAAAGCATTTTTAAAATAATATTGTTTCAGCGTCACTTGTCTTACTCCCACTTGTTCATGCAGATGGTTAGAGGCCCCCCCCCCCCTTTCCAATTGGGGACCTACTTTTTATTCTTTTACTCTCTTGTTTCTGTTTATACGTCTTGTTTTTTACTTAGCGCTAAATCACATTTACTGTATTGACTAGAAGACAACATGAAATCATGTTTGGATAATAGAAATCTCTTCTTTACTTGTCTCTTGGGGGATTTAAGTGTACAATCGCGGATACATAGCATTCTTAAAATATTTCAGTGTTTCAGCGTCACATGATGTACTCCTTAACTTCATTACAGACAATCTTTCTTTCTTTCTTACTTTTTTGCTGTCTTTATTTCTTTGTAGGTGTTGTCTTTCCACTGCAGGATGTAGCCTTCAACAACGACCTTCACACTGTTTTATCAGCTTTTTTCTCGTGTCGAGGTTGTACCTGTCTGCCCTCTGACGTCATCTTGCCACCTTCTTTTTGGTCATGTTGATTTTTTCCTGATCTTAATATCAAAGTATTTTATTTTTGAATACAGACAAGATAACAGCACGACATTCTTTTTTGGGGCCACCCCAACCTCAGTGCAAGGTCTTATACCCTTTTGCACCGAATTAACATTTTCATTGCAATGTAGACGTATGCAAGTTTAAGCCTACTCACTTTCATTCTCCCGAACTGGTTCACTGACATTCATTTTTATCTCTGTTGGTTTATAGAGGTCATTTTTGAAGACGTGGTTGCAACCTGTGCAGATTTCCATTTCAAAACGGGAAATAATATATATTATTGTTTTACTTAAATCTTTTAAAACAAAAATATTATTGTCCTGTCGGAAGAAACGTTAATGGAAAGGCTTCAGCATTGAACGGGCTGAATTCGATACAGGAATGTACGTCTTCTAACTATATCAGGAAGTTTGGGCCGAAACACTTGCTTGAGGAGGGCTCTACCTCTGAAGATCTCGACCTGCTGTCCGCTGGCCCCCACGAGTTTTCTCCCACATAATAGCCTCTTCGATGGAGATGGGGAGCGAACTCACAGTTTATTCATTACAAGCCCAACAACACCTTTACCGTTCGACTAAGTCAAAAAAGGAGCATCTGTTGTATCGTAGTCATGTGCTTTTGACATCACAGGCAGAATACTCAAGTTCGATTCCTGTGTGGAAAGAATTGTATAATACGATCAAAAATTCGTGACGCAACTTATCCTCAAATAGTTATCTCTTAACTGGTCACTCATACTTTGCACACCAGTTTGAATCAATTTGTCTTAACTTATTCAGATTTTTCCACAAAATCTGGGGCTAGATTAAAAACTTTGCTTCATAACCTTATATAAAAAAAACTAGCTGGGCCCCCTTTCGATGAAAGGAATGATTGGTGCATTAACATCAACTGAAAGTCATTGGGTTACTATATTTACACTCTTCTGGAATGGAACAATAAATCTTGAGAGAAAAGTGACACATGTGTTTCCAAGTTGCCAAATATATAATAGATGTATAGATTGATTCTCTATTCCGCTTTCATGGTTGTACACTCCATAATTTAAAAGGCGCGGATCAGAGCGCAATGCCAGTGAACGGAAACGTCACTTGTTTACAATGGCATCTTAGAAGACGTATTTTCCCAAGATTATATCTAAACTAAAGTAATGGAAAACTGAAAATTAAACTACAGTGACTTCAGGCTCCTCAAATAAACTGTGCACCCTTTAAATGATTCTGAACCACCAGTAATTTGGTCAAATTCGAAAGTTAAGTGGTTCGGAAGTTTTAGGCGGCCAAAGTGACGAACTTTCACAAATATGTAGAGATAGAGATAGAGATATAGAGAGAGAGATAGAGATACTATTAATTTCCGTCACGCAGAAAAACAGATTGTTCACAGCACTTCCCGATTCTCCCGCACATTTTGCATACGCATGTGGCTTACGTCACAGCTCTTCAATGGCACTCTTTAGTGGCAAAATTTGTTACAAGAAATTAATTTTACAGAGCACACTTTTTTTGCGCTAAAGGTTCCCAAAACATTCGTTCTTTACGTATAATGTTGCAAATAGAAGAACAGTGAAGGACGTTTAAATTAGATATTGCTTCAGCGGTATACCTTTCAAAATCTGTAGAAATCACCCACTTGGATTTTTATTAGTATTTTTAAAGGAATTTTCTAGAATACAGCTAACAGTGGACTGCAAAATTATTGATCTGTTAAGACAAATAGATACAAGTCATTATGCAAACGCTGAAGAGTCTATTCTGATGAGTATCTCCGTTTTTTTGCTGGATTGTTGCATCCCTCTCAGCCCGGGTTGACGCTATCGAGCAGGGTCGAAGCCCACCTTGCAGATGATATAAATTGTGTCCTTTTGGAGAAACGAGGGGGGGGGGGGTTAAAAACAGCAATACTTTATAAAAGAAATGATGCAGAGAAGAAACTATTGTGGAGGGAACGTACTTAAATACTTTCCTTTGGGGTATAAGAGCCTCCGTCCAGGGATATTCATACATTTGTGTCACAGTTTTGTTTTCATAAGATGGAAATAAAGAAAGGTGGGGGAAGGGGAAGGGGGAGGGGTGGGTATTCGTTGGAAATGGAATCGTCGTTTATTTTACTACGAGTTCATTATTTTGACGAGCGCCTTATTTCACCACGATGCCATACAGTTATTGTTGCTTTTAGAGAACAGTGGCATCGATAATTGCAAACAGAACATACAGCACATCTAAATAAGCAAATTGTTTTATCGCTTTAATTAAGAAATACGTTGCCACCTGCAGCAAAACAACAACAACAACCACGGTTTCGTTTTTTAAATAACGCTTTGTTCAGAACAGTAGCCTACATCTAAGAGCCATTACTCTTTTTAAATCAAACCATCTGCCCGCATTGCCTCACCCACCTAGAAGACTGCATTATCTGCTTTTACGAGTTAAAGTCGGGAATTTTGAACAGATTACTTTCAAACTCTCACTGGTTTCAGAGAGTTGAAAAAACAACAGTTTTAATGTGTCTTGCGTAATGCTTTTGACCAAAAAGCAAAAACGAAACAAAGAGTCAAATTTGTCCCAGCTTCCTTCAACAAACTGTCGGTGCAAAGGTGTAGCTAACGTGATACATGTGCCCAACATGTCTCTATGGGAGGTCAACGGGGGAATTCCTTTTGGATCAATAACTACAAAGTTTCTCTTGGACCAGTGTAACTTGGGTCCCTTTTGGACCAGTAACTACAAAATTTCTCTTGGACCAGTGTACCTTGGGTCCCTTTTGGACCAGTAACTACAAAGTTTCTCTTGGACCAGTGTAACTTGGGTTCCTTTTGGGCCAGTAACTACAAAGTTCCTTTTGGAGCAATAAAAGATGGATCCGTTTTGGACCAGTGGTCTTTCCCGATATTTTGCGCTGATTCAGGGATTGATCTTTTCGCGTTGCCTCTTCCGTTTGTCAAATGCAGTCTTTTGAAATAGATCAATTATACGATTCTGCATGTCTGTTATAAACTTGTTTCCCCCTGTTCACCATGGGGAAGGGGAAGCAAGATAATTTTTAAAAACTCTATACCATTTTGTGACAGGGTTATAATGACTTTTATTTTTGGTTTGCCCCCTTTTTAACGTGTATGCCTTTGAAGCAAGTGTGTAAATCAGCCCCCCCCCCTTCCCACTCCATCCTTTGGGTCAGTTCACAAGCCAAGTCTGCAAACCCAAAACAATCAGAACAAAGCAGTCCCAAAATCAGGAATATCGGTAGAATTGAACATTTTTAACATTAAATTAATTGGCCAAGTTGTGTTTGATGCAGCTGATAACTTCTTTCGAGCGATTACCATTTGGCGAAAAACACAATATTATACTTGTTCAACGGGTCCAAAACTGATCAGGCACTACGTAAACTACTCCAAACGGAATGCACTCAGTCGATGCCCCCCTCCCCCCCCTCACACACACACTCCCCACCCCCGAAAGCCGTAATACCCGAACGTATCAAGGTGTTGGATCAACGTTTCTGTCTGTCTGTCTGTCTGTCTGTCTG
>NW_004797612.1:329217-330668 GCF_000002075.1 Aplysia californica
TCTCCCTCTCTCTCTCTCTCTCTCTCTCTCCCTCTCTCCCCCCCCTCTCAGCGCCCGGGGATCGGTGTTAAAATCTTTTCTCAGACCGTAATCGTAACTCTTTTCCTAGGCATCTTTGTTAATGTAGAGCGTTGTTTGTGCCGTAAAACCCTTACAAAAACAAACTGACAATGTCTCCTGCTGCTTGTCATTCAAAAGTGAAGCGGACTGGGGTGCTGAGTCATTTGGGTACTTTTGTGTACTCTTTTCTTAGTCACAACGTTGACCCTTTTGGCGAAGAGGAAGTATCGAAATACTAATCACAGTAATCGCTATCGACTACTGTTAGAGGGACAAGTGACGTATGCATTTCTTCCTTTCTGTCTTTCTGTCTTTCTTTCCTACTTTCTGTCTTCGTAATGGGGGGGGGGGGGAGTAACATATTCCATCCCTTTGAACAATACCATTGTTTTACCAGTTCTTCTTTGATAAGAAACTCTTCATTGCCTGCTTTTAGGTGGGGTGCATCTGGGGGTAGGGGTAGAGGTGTGGGGTGGGGGTGGGGTAAAAGATCGATTAAATCGAAGAAATTGTTCAAATTGCACGATCTTGTGAACTTGTATCAGTTGGGAAGCAATACTGATAAGGGTAACGATACTGTGTAATAATGCAGGCAGTTGGAGGTAGGGCACCACTGGTAGGTCTCTTTTCGTTACTTTCCATCTGTTGTTTCAGTCTGTCTGTCTTATTTTTCGCTTAGCAGTAAATGACCCTTACTTTGTCGATGTGCTTCTCTTTACTCAAACAAACAAACTCTGTGATAATGGCCAAGCATTCTTCAAAGGAAACTGTCAAGAAAGAAAGTGTAGGGATTAATGCCCCTATCAACACTATTAGGTCATATAAAAGGCGAGACCTCCAAATGTAACGTTTGACCCCGATAGGATCGAACAAATGAAATGGCTGAGAGTCTTGAAAACACCACAAAACTTCCCGAGTTCAAGAATGCCCCTTCTGGGTTTCGAGCACAGCCATTCACTCCATAGTCCAGCATGGTACCAACTGAGCTAACGGAAGGCCCCAAAGGGAATTGGGAAAGAAGATGTTGTATATGGAAGCAGTTTTAACATCAGCCTCGATAACTGAATCGAACATCGATGGGTAAGCAATATCCCTGATTCTATAACACAGTAATGTACAAATCAGCTGGTAGGGGCGTTGTCCTCCCCCCCCTCCTTCCACCCTTCCCTCCCCCTCTCCACAGAAAGAAAGAAAACAAAATCATAATCAACCAAGCAACGAAGAACGCCTTAAGAAACAAAACAAAATAACAAAAAACAACCCAACACAAAGAAGACCACCTACAACAATTGCCTTAAAACCCCATACAAAGCAAAACTAACCCGAATACATACATGAACAAACATACACAAACACATACTCACAGACTCATTAACTCTCACATAGACGCG
>NW_004797612.1:330875-332082 GCF_000002075.1 Aplysia californica
TACGCACACACACACGCACACACACATTCATTCTCTCTATCTCCCCCCCCTCTCTCTCTCTCTCTCTCTCTCTCTCATACACACACACAAACACTCACACTCACACAAACACACACAAACACACTCACAAACACACTCAGACAGACGGAGGTCAGAAAGTCTCATTCAGACATGGGTCAAAAACCCCTGCGTTCAGTGCTGTGAAAAATTCGTCTGGATCAAAGATTAATAATATGACCCCCAAAAGCCTCCGAGTCAAAAGTGTCGGGGATCAGTATCTAACGAAGCTAGTTTTTACGTCCACCTCCTCAGTGGGCACTGAACATGCCTTGAGGGGGCACAGAGAGCTTCCCACATCTCTCCCTCTCATCTCCTCTGTTCTACTCTTATATTTTTGGACCTTTACAAGGATGATCTTCTTTTTCTTTCTATCTCGTGGCTGGAGGTGGCAGCTGTACAGGTTTTCCTGTACGTTTATTTTTGTTGCTGTCGGTGATGGTCTAGACACAGATACAGATGTTGCCACAGTAACTTTTGCGGTTCATTATTGTTGTTGTTTTTATTGTTATTCTTGTTTTAGTTGCTGTCGTTTTTTGTAGTTTTTTTCCCCACATCTCCTGCATGTTCCCTGAAATCACCCCTCCCCCTTACACACACACACACACACACACACACACACACACACACACACACACTTTTCGTGACAGTTGTCAGCTTTGCTAATACGTTATAGTGCATTTTTTGTTACCATTAAATTTACAATTTGGACTTTTGAATGGAATATTGGGCATACAATAATATAATAAAGGAATAATGTGTAAGGGGCAGGGGGTGGGATTGGGGGTGGAGGTGGAAAAGGGGTGGGGATGATTTTTTTGGGGGTGGGGGAGGGAGAGGAGTTTATACTGTAAAAGCAAACGAAGAAAAGGATATTGCACCAGTAGGGGAGCTAATTTTCTTCAGGCGAGCACCAGACATGGAAAAAAAGAGGAGCATTTTTGCACATTGATTTTTAACACATTTTCTTAAATCCCCTCTGGAGTACATGTCACAGACTGACTGATGAAGACGCCTAAAAGAAATCTTTGCCATACGTTTGTGCGCCATTAGAAGTGGAAGCTGTACGTCTTTGGAGTAGACCTAGGCTGCTACATAGACTCTCTCTGAACTGCTGTTGTGATGATCATGAGAGAGTATTAAAAATACC
>NW_004797612.1:333975-335075 GCF_000002075.1 Aplysia californica
CCCCTTTCCACACGTTTAGTTATTGGATGAACAACAAACAGAATCTCTACCCTTTTTTTTTCTTCTGCTCCCAAGAAGACTAGAGGAAAAAAATTGCCCTATGTTTTGTATTGCATAGTCCCATTCTATTGCAACTCATCTGTTGTATCTGTATCTGAGTTTCAAGCACAACCTGCTTTCAAATGGGTGATTGTGTAAAACAAACTCCGGGGGCTATCATTACATTCTTTAAACCTCTAGAAATGAAAAAAAAAACCCCAAACAAAAACGCCAGGAACTGAATGCATTAATTGGTATTCCTTTAGCTTCCTTGTCCACCCACCTCGTTAAATGAGGACAAGAATACTCTTTTAATTTTGTGTTCCTGACAGTTGGGGGGCATATTACTTTTATACTTGACAAAATGACAGTATGCAAATATAGATGTCCCCTGCCTTACCCATACGACGCACGCACGCACGCATACACAAACACATATACACAGACACACAGACAGACAATTACAATACTCATAATGATACATTAGCATATCCTCTCCTCCTCCCCCTCCCCCTCTCTTTCCTCTGTATCCCCCTTCCTCCCCCTCTCTCTCTCGATCTCTGTTTCTCTCTCTTCTCTCTCTCATCTATTTTCCTTCCCAGAGGGCGTAATGCAGCCTTTATCCCCATTCATCTTCCTTGTACGACCGTTATGTCACCGACGAACACCCCCCCTCACAGCCCCCTTCCTTCATTCCATATTGTAGGTAAAGAGGTTTACGTAAAAAAGCCCCTCTCCCCTTCTCCCTCCCCTTCCTTCCTTTCCTGAAATCTGCTGGAGGAAAAAGGACAACAACTGGATTGTAGAAAAATAGACATTTAAAAATTCACATCTAGATCTAGTACGAAATCAATGATTACTGAAACATGTTTATGGACACGTTTAAAGGTTGTATGTCCGTCCCAGCCACCCCACAACAACAGCAACAGCAGCAACAACACCAATGTGCAAACTTTCGGAACCTTTGGTGACACGGTAAAGATGACTCCACTAGGGAGCGGGACAGAGAGTGCCCACCTCGTGACTCAAAAGAGCTGAGGAATGTAGAACTAACATGACCT
>NW_004797612.1:335724-337279 GCF_000002075.1 Aplysia californica
CAATCAGTGAACAGCTTGGTCAATTACGTTGGCAAGCGCGTAAAATAATAATTATAATATTAATGCTGCTTCCCAACTACCACAAACACAAGACATACTTTGTATTACACATAGATCTATTAGCTTTCATTTTCAAATAGTCTAATATTGACTCGGACTACCCCGTCACCCGCAACCGCACCTTATCCTCTTCTTTCAACTCCTTGAAAAAAAATCCACCAAAAAACAACCCACAATGTATTATTACATCATCACAACTTTGCACCTGCCATAATATTGTTAGATAATCGTTACTGAGGGTGCGGTGGAGGGAGCGGTTAGTGCGCTCGTCTCCAAAGCGGAAAGTCCAGGTTCGAGCCTCGGTTCGGACACGGATTTTTTTCGCCCCCTCCTACCCACCCAGCAGTAATGGGTACCTGACTTCCAGTTGGGGAAGTAAAGGCGGTGTGGAAAGGAACTGGCCATCCTACCACAATATGCCGAAAGCCCAGGAAGTTGTCTCACTAACAAGGCAATCCCCAATGTCCGGATCTGATGTGGGAACAACTTTACTTTTAATCATTATTGTGTTTCGTCAGAACTTGATAATGGTTTTGCGTTGTACAACATTTTACAGTTAGATACACAGTCCTGGTAATAATATTATGGTATTGCCCGCGGGCTAAATAAAGTAAACGAAGGCGATGACGACATATGAACATAACTACATGAAATGTATTGTTACATCTTGTTGTTGCATCTCCAGCTAATGACCAAAACTGAGTAGATTGTGCCGTAAAAGACCCACTCAAACAAACAAAGAAACAAACAAAAATGCATCTCCTACTATAGTGTGGAATGAAAGTGTACAATGGAGCGATCCCACTTGTGCACATTGGAACCCTTTAAATTGCTGGCCCAAAAATCCAACTTATTAAGCGGAATAAAAAATAGGGGGGTGGGGGTGGTAGGGGTGTGCGTGAAAAGTAATTAAAAGGTTAGAAAAACAGACACCATTGCATGCGCTCCCCTGCCAACCCCCCCCCCCCACACACACACAATCTTCCCTCTTCTCATTTCCCCATTTCTCCTCTCCTCTTCTCTCCTTTCCCCTCTTCTCTCTTTCACTCCTTTCCCCACCTTATCCATCCTCTCCTTTCCTCTCTCCTTTCATCTCCCATCCTCTTATCTAATCTCATCCTCTCCCATTCTCTCCCATCTATCCCCCCCCCTGCCCCACACATTTTGTCCTGACCCCAACTAGGCAGGGCTGGGAACTTGAAAAATTGTCTTCGCTTCCACAAGGGAAGAATCGCCCCTTGAAAGGCGCCCCGCATAGAAAACTGGCTCCCTGTCTCCTGCCACTGGTTCGATCGCCCGTCTCACAGTCTCAGAGCGAGACATCGCTTGTGAATGAGCTTCGATCAGCAGACCGCACACCACGCGGGGACCCAGAAAGCGATGGACATCGAAGTAGTGTGGGAATTTTGCGGTGAATGGAAGCGGATGGGCGTAGAATCTAAGGGAAAAAAACCCCAGCCAACCCCCCCCCCTCCTACACACACATACAGTAAAA
>NW_004797612.1:340920-342729 GCF_000002075.1 Aplysia californica
GATGATGATGATGTTGATGATAATGATGATGATGATGATGATGATGATGATGATGATGATGATAGTATTAATAAAAACAATAACAATAAATACCAACATCATCATCATCTTTATCAAAATCTGGTGTTTAAATAACAGGCGTCTGTCTCGTTGCCATCATTCAATGTTCGCCGCAGTTTCCTTTTAAAAAATTTTCTTTTTTGTTTTTGTTTTTCTCTAAGCCTCGAGTGACCATTGTCTGGACATAATGATTCTTCTCTGTCTCAGCCTGTGGGCAATCAATCTCCATGTAGACAGAACTCTTAAGTCCACCACGGGTTTAACACCAGTATCCCATGCTTGTTTGAAGGAAAACAAGTTGTAAAACTGGTAAAGAATGGGTTTTATGTCATTTTTCGAAACAGTGTGGTCATTTAAGTGACGGAAACCTAGACTCTTTACTCTGGCTTGGGTGATGGTTCACGGTATTTGTTTCGTAAGGTCGTCTCGACAGACTTGCGTATTTCTACGCCCTCGTTACACAGCTTGTGGACTTTGACTACAGAGAAGACGAATCGAAAGCTTAGTTCTAAAATTACGGTATTCCACAATTTGAACGAAAGCCGTATTTTTCTACAATGTTACACTGCAGTTAATAATAATAGATAGCATTTGTATAACGCAAATCCCCGCTCAACAGCAAGCTCTACGAGCTTAAGCGCTTCACAATCTATACTATTACCCCAGAGAGCATTCTGAAACAAACTCAACTTCCTGGGAAGCATACAGTGCAAGCAGTCATTACTGGCGTTAAAAACACTAACATAATGACAAGATATTTCGCTGTCGTTTGCCGGGTACCCACTTTTACGTGGATGAAGTGAGGAAATTTTGTTTAAAGTGCTTTTCCCAAGGACACAACGTCGGGCCCGCGGCTCGAACCACCGACCCTGCAACCTCACGATTACGAGTCCGGTTGCCTAACCAGTAGGCTGCCAACGCCACGTTACAAGATGTCACACAGTTATATCACGACTTTCCTTAGGTTTAGTTGACCGTTGATAATAGAAGGAAGAAAAAAACAACTACATAAAATCTGAACACTTTTCACCAGAAAAGACGGCAAAAAAACTTGGTGTTCACTTTTCCGCTCTTTGGTAAAACAACATTATTTTGTGTTTTACACGCTTCTTGAAAATAGACTGCTGGAAAGTGAGAAAGGAGTGTTTTGACAAGGTCATTTTGACCTCAGACCACTTATTCTTACTTTCTGATTCGCTTTCAAGATCTGGACAACGCTGAAACCTCTAAAAATAGTCGTCAACAATCGCCTTCTCTCGTCTGATGATTTTTCTTTTTTCAGTGGTCTGTTTCGCCCAGTCATGTCTCAACGAGGTTTGATTCTCACCGAGGAAATGGTCACGATTTTAATTCCATGGAGGCAAGAAAAGTTCGCTGAGCTTGAAACACACAGCCCCAAGGAGTGGTCAGCGAGTTGCTTATACTCGTCTACAAGCTTCGGCTCATTCATCAGGCCTGTACCATTCAGAATTGAAACCGTTGACAAAGCAAGTCCGTAGATAGAAACTCAATTCTCAAGTCACTCGTTATGGGGAGAAGAACATTCCCGGGTATATGGGTAGGTATCAGAGGAGTAAAAAAAATCTGAAGGGCTGAGATATATTTTTGTTTGTTATCCTTTATAAGAACCCCCCCCCCTCACCCATCCCTTTCTGATTATTTATTCAAAACACGAAGGAAGAGCTAGATCTAGTAATTTTGAAAAAAATTAAATAATGATTTACAATTTTTTTTGCGGGGGGTGGGGGG
>NW_004797612.1:342835-344315 GCF_000002075.1 Aplysia californica
GGGGGGTGAGGATGAGGGTAGAGGGGGCAGTTTAAGAAGAACGTAGCTTAAATAGAATTATTTTTACACTGACACCATACGAGATATAAATAATTTGCAAAACGTTCTAGCCCCCCCCCTCCCCACCCTTTCTTTTTCTTGGTCGTAGGGGTCAAGCACCTTTTTATAACGAAACATTGCACCCACCATCCTTTCTCGTATCCCCTTCATTTCTCTCCGCAGTATTGGTAAACGGATCCCACCTCTTTATCTTAACGAAACCTATTAGTTACCATATGCCTTTATATCCGCCCCCCCTCGGTCCCCAGCGTGTTTTTTTTTCCATTTCTCATTTTTCTTTCAGGCTTACTGAAAATTAGTTATCAAGGGTTCGTTTCTATCTTGTCATATTTATAACGGTCTAAATCTGCTTTTATGCAGACTTCTTTTAAGACAGCGAGGCGTAGAGGCCAATGAAGAGAAAGAAGATAAAACATCTTTTATGCGGAAGACAGCCGTGGTGGTTCTACATTATTGTTGTATCGCTTTAGATGATTGGCTAAATCCGACAGTGACATTCACGAGGTAGTAACAGGCGTGGAAATGTAGCAGGGAGGTTCTTTATCGGTGATTTGTTTCGTTTCTTTTCTTCACCCCCCACCCACTCCAAAACAAACAAACAAACAAACAAACAAACAAACAAACAAACAAACAAACAGAAAACCAAACAAGCAAATAAATAAATAAACAAACAAACAAACAAGACCAAAACCTAAATCAAACGAACCAAAAAACCCTCCACCATAATAAACAAACGAAACAAGACAAAACAAACAAAAACGCGCCTTCCTGAACGAAATATTTTTTTGCCTGTCTGGTCACCTTAGAATAGACTGCTGTGAATGTGAGATAATATGTTTTCATCCTCAAGGCTTGGGGTTTCAGCCTCATTCTTGGTCACAGGTGTCAAATTCAAGGCCAGCAGCGAGCCTCATTTAGCCTGGAGAACAGTTATTATAACTACTATCCGAATTTTAGGTTGTCCATCTGGAGAATTTCCATGAACAAACATTCTTGTCAAGAAAAGATACCAAACCTCTGACAAACTGGTATAAGAGCCAAAAAAAAGGGCGAAACTGCCTTGATTTGTTACTATTTTAACTTCTGTCTGTTTTAGTTCAAATTAAAGTTAAAAAAAATAGACAAGAGGAAAAACACAGAGGGAAAGAGAGAACGAAACCGACAAGTTCACAAAACTAACAGCATAATTATTTAGTCAAGAGAAGCGTGTACCTACACACTACACACGCACACACCCACATACAGACAAACACACACACAAACACACATGCACACACACATGCACACTCACAAACACACCCAAACACACACACGCAAACACGTGTGCATGCATTTGAATATAATATATGCTTGCATTAAAAAGGTATAGATAGATAGATAGATAGATAGATAGATAGATAGATAGATAGATAGATAGATA
>NW_004797612.1:346680-347752 GCF_000002075.1 Aplysia californica
TAATAATAATAATAATAATTGTAATAATAGATTGCGTCTTTATAGCGCATTTCCACTTGGAAAGTTCCCAGTATGCTTTATAATACTACAAGACAAACTAAATTAAAAAGTGAGAAATCAATCAAAATTGAACGATTTAAAAATGTATGTCCATCACTGTAAAAGAACAGCCAAATGAACGTGAGAGTTTTGAAGTATTTCTAGGAGCTTTGGCACCAGAATAAGACACCCCCCATCCCCAAAAAGTAATAACAATGTTAATAATAAAATACACCAACCCCCAAAAAACCCACAACCAAAACAAATAAACAAACAGAAAAAAACAAAACAGAAAACCCCCCAAAACGAAACAAACAAAAATAGTACTGTTTTTTTTTCTCTAGTTGTTCTCATTTTTCTAACGGCGAAGGCGGTCGTCTTCACTTATTTACGGGTTCCCCAGCCGGACAGCATTTTTTTTTCAACACCACAAATCGGAAAACCCCGACTAAAAACCGAACCCACCACGCCTCATTACTCTAACAAGCATGTACACACATGCTATTAGTGATATATAAAAGAACTCCTGATGATAGCAAGTCCTAAGTAATGCTCTCATTGGTACAAAAGCCTCATTTGTGCCTTTGAAGTACAGAGATGTTCACTGCAGCGGATCCACAAACATTGGGATGGCTTTGTGAGGATTGTTACTTACATGCTGGCGATTGTTTTTTAAGCTGAATCTTTCCCCACTTTTTTACTTTTTCCACGAAATGTCCGAATAAACACAAACAAAACAAAAACTGCTCTATTGACCATCCTGGCTTTTTCCGCAACGCACACACACAAATACGAGTGCACACACATGCACATCGTACATACATAAAAATAAACACCTCCACACACACAACCACACACACATACACATATAGTCACACGCACAGACAGAACCCTCCTCCCCCTAACACACACGCGCACACACATGCACGCATACGCGGGCTCTGTCGGGTTTTTTTCTCTCCATACATTCATTCACGTCATTTTCGCACAAGCGTTACTCACTCTCTCTCGCTCTCTCTCTCTCTCTCTCTCT
>NW_004797612.1:347852-348845 GCF_000002075.1 Aplysia californica
ACCCCCCCCCTCTCTCTCTCCTATTGATACAAATACACGATCACCTACTCACAAACTCTCTCACACGAAAAAATACACTAAAATGTACTCGCAAATGCGTGTGCCCCTACCAAAACCTCTTTACAAATATGCCAACGACCAAAATAATATTAACTAATTGCCACACATGTCCGCAGTGCTGTTTTATTTTCCACTTTAATGCCCACCACAGACATTTTTATTTGTATCTCTGATGTTTGCTCTTTTTATTGACACAACAAATCTCAAAACAAAACTAACAGATTGCTCTTCACAAGTTCTGCACCATTCATAAATATTTTTGTTTGGATGCACGCATTACTTCCTGAATATCACCATGCTTCCCATCCCTACGTTGGCTTTGATAGCAATATTGCGGATCCCGATTTAGCCTTTGTGGGGAAATACCAGTCACCGCCTGTTATCCGTCTTCCTTTGTTTCATTGGAAAGGCGCTTCCTGGTTTTTAAGTGCATAATTAATACTTTGTATGTTTGGCTATAGGTTTGACGCCCCTGTGCAACATACGGTGGGTTAATAGAGGTGAGCTGTTTATCGTCAACATCCTGCAGAGGCTGGCTAGACTGGGTTGTCCTTAGCACTCATAAGACTGTGCATGAACATCCTTTTAAAGATTTAAACCTCCGTCACAGATGATATGTTACAATTACTAATGTTATGTCAAGTCAGCTTCTAATTCACGATCCATAGTTAAATGAACTTTTATGTTCTAAAGTATTTCAAAATTCATGTACTTAAAGACATCTTTGATGAAATCCTTTAAATGATTTTTACAATAAAGCAAATGGGATCAAACTCACGAGCATCGGCTATGATTTTTATAACATTCAATAACCACACAGAGTCTATACCTACTTGTACCACTTCAGATGGTCAGCTAGACAAGTTAGACAAATGATGTTCGTCCTTTGCAGACAAAGATGTCATTGTTGACTTTAGGTCATTTTTTTTTTTG
>NW_004797612.1:348987-350938 GCF_000002075.1 Aplysia californica
GGGGAGAATGTGTATTGAGATGGCTAATGAGTAATGAGGCCGCCGATCTTAGCCCGAAATGGAGCTGGACCAGACTGGGAGGTGAGGCTCTCGAAGTCTTTTCAAACCTGATCTCTGTGTTCTTTGTCTGTGTGCGTCGCCCTTTAAATTCAGCGACTCCAGATCTTCTTTAATGGGAGTCAGACAGTGCAGTATTGAGCAGTTTCTTCCCAGATGGTACGGGAATGTCACATCGTTCAAGAACACCTTCAGCGGATCTTGTGTTTATGGCTGTCCACCGAGTGAGCGCTTTCCTGAAATCAACTCAGCATAGACTGATCTTCTTGGGAGGCGAAAGTCGTCCATGTGGCGAATGTGGCTAACACATCGGACCAGGGAACGTATTAAGATGATGTGGATGCTCTCCATCTCGGCCAACTGAAGCATTTATCCTACCCCTTGACAAAGAGCAGGGACCTGAACATTCTCCTGCGTTGCCCTTTAAGTTCAGCGACTCCAGATCTTATTAATGAGAGTCAGACAGTGCGATATTGAGCAGTTTCTTTTCAGGTGGTATGAGGAATGTTACATCGTTCAGGACTACCTTCAGGGTATCTTGTGTTTATTGCTGTCCACCGAATGAGCGCTTTCCTGAAATCAACTCAGCATAGACTGATCTTTTTGGGAGGCGAAAGTCGTCCATGTGGTGAACGTGGCCAGCCAATCGGACCCGGGAAGGCAGTAGGATGATGTGGATGTTCTTCATCTCGGCCAACTGAAGCAGTTCACTGTCTGGAATTTTATCCTGCCACTTGACATAGTGTATGGTTATGAAATTCTCATGTGGAAGGCACTGAATTTTCTAGCATGCCTTCCATGCCTTCTGTATACTGTCCGCGTTTCAAGTGCGTGGAGCCGGGACAGTAGAACTACTCCTATATTCATTGTCCGCTGGGTGTCAAGGCTCAGTCCCCTTCGCCTCCTGAACTCGTCATCTCAGTCTGCTGTGGGCTGTGCTGGCTCTGACAATTCTATAGGCCACTTCCTCGTCGATATCAACCGAGCGTGATAGGGTTCTGCATAAGTACACATCTATCTGCCTCTACCATTCTCTGGCGGCTGATTGTAAACTGTAGCTCTATGTAAGAAGCTGCCAGGGCTGGCTGGTGTAGTACTTTGGTTTTCTTGGTGGAATTAGTGCAGCTGAGGTATTCACAAGCTTTGCAAAGTAGGTCAATGCCTCCCTGCATGTCTGACTGTTGTTAATCCATCATGAATATTCTGGACCATAGCAATGAACTTTGCTGGACATCCGAATGTTGCCATTATCATCTACCACCTTTAATAACAGACCGTGTCAAATGATTTCACCAGGTCCACAAAGGTGGAGTTAAGTACATCGTTCTACTCCTGGTACTTCCGTTATAGTTGTTGGGGAGCGCAAATCATGTCCACGAAACTGCGTCCCTTAAGGAAGCCACACTGGCTCTGAGGACGTGTTTCAGGTGTGCGATGAGGGGATTGAGCAGGATACGAGTGCCAGAATCTTACCAGCGGTGGAGGGCACGGCAATGCCGCTGTGGTTGTCACAGACGTTCCTTTTGCCTTTGCGCTTGTAGAGGTGGATAATGGACACGTCTTTGAGTTTCTGTGACAGTTTTCTTTGTGTCCACATGGGGTTGAATGGGTTTGTCAGTCTTTTGAACAGTATCAGGTCGCCAGAAGCGTAATCTCAGCTGGAATGGAGTCAGCACCCCGTGCTTTGCCGCTGAATAGGCGTTTGATGGCAATCCTTACTTTCTCTACTGTTCATGGATCTACCAGCAATTAGGCAACACGATTGGCAGTTAGTATGGTACCGTGCGTTAATAGATTTACAAACACTCTAAACGAAAGAGACTGAAAGATAGATAGATAGATAGATAGATAGATTGATAGATAGATAGATGGACAGATAGATAGATAGATAGAT
>NW_004797612.1:354282-357239 GCF_000002075.1 Aplysia californica
GTGTGTGTGTTTATGTGTATGTGTGTGTGTTTATGTGTATGTGTGTGTTTGTGTGTATGTGTGTGCTTTATTTGGTTTGTTTTGTTTTTGTTTTGTTTTCGTTTTGTTTCGCTGATTAGTTATAAAATGTGTTGTTCTGTCTTATGGGAAAGGGGGGGGGGGGCACAAGAGTTAAATATGTGTAGCATGCCTTTGATCTGGGCGGGATATGGCACTCCACAGCTTATCGGTTGAGGACAGCTTCCGTTACATAAATAACGAGTATCGATACCGAAACTGGTTCACCTATAAGCCTGAAGCAGCCCGTAAAGTATAAACAATTTGATAACTGTATATTCCACACTTCCTTCTATGTTTAGATCACATTCCCGTTACCTTAGTGCAAAAATGTTGTTATCAGTTTTGGTCCCAAATGTTTGTTTTGAGCCTTTGCCAACTAAAACGAAAGTAATTTATTAGAAGGTAAAAGAGATTTTGTTTAAGTTTAAGGTATTGTCTGTGGCCGAGTGGTTGTGCTCTCGGACTTGCAACTGCAAGGTCGTGGGGGCTCAACGGCGTATTCTTAGACCATTCACATGAATTTTCCCTTACTTCACCCAGGTGAAAATGGGTACCCGCCTATAGTCAAGGAAAACCGCAGGACTGTATGTTTGCCCGGAAGCCGAACCTATTTCAGAGTTGTCTAGGGTCTGCTGGGGTAATAACATTTCTTACGCGCTTAGAACAATATGCTGTAGAATATGTATACGCGGTATATAAATGGAAATATAACATTATTTTTTTTTCATTATTATTGTAAATCATAACATAGCTAATTTCGATTTTAATTGATACCCCATGGGCGCAAACCTAAGAGAACATAATGATCTTCCTAAAAGCGTCAGGACAAAAATTCAAAACCTTTGAGGAGTAGGCCTACGATTTAAAAAAAAATTTTTTTTGCACGATGAATCAAAGAACCCAGTTCTCTACAGCAATCGGCTTGATTATAGAGAAGATAGCTCTGTCTGTAAAGGTAGTATAATGTTCATCACTGTGTTCTAAGCGCACATGTTTTGGTTCGAATCCTGCTCTCTGGGAAACAGTAGTGATGATTTCGAAAGTCTTTTGTATACCTCCACCACAGAACATGGTCGTTGCATTTAAAGATTTTATCATTCAACTTTAACGCTTACTTAACGGAAGGATATTCTTCCTTCGTACACTGCCTATTGCGTCATTCAAGGTTTCCGCCTCAATAACTCGCCCATAGCTCCACTTCTATTCAACCTTTTTGCATTAAATACGAATCAAACTGAATAGAAATTAATGGCCCGAACAATAAACATGCAATTTCATTATAGATAAATGACTTTGCTGAGGTGTTGTAGATTTTTGTTATGACTTTTTTTTTTCTTCTTTTAGTACAGGTTTTACGGCGCTCGCAACTGCATGAGGTCATATTATGAGCGCCAGAAGATTAGAGGTGTTACAAGAGAGTAAAATAAAATAGAAAAAAGGGAGATAAGGACGAGAGATGTTTGATAGGAAAGAAGAAGCAAACCACACCGGAGAACCCGCCAACAACCCACTGTTATGACTGTAAACAGTTGAGTGATGCCGTGACCTAACAGAAGTGATGCACTGTATGCCAAGAGTTCAGTCTTGGATATTTTGCGTTTACTTTTATTCACAGCAACGACCTCCGTCTCGCAGCCGCCCCTCCCAAAACATTTGGCTTCCATCTTTTTGGGGTTTTAAATTTTATACAATTTTCTTCTCTTCAGTACTGCAGAGAACTGGGAATTCTTGGACCTAAACTCTGTATAGAGAAAGTAAACCGTTTTATATTTGCCAAATGCAATTTACGAAAATGGAAGCACATTTCAAAAGCGATAATGCTTTTCAAATGGCCTTATTCTATTTTAGTTTGGAACATAAAACGGTCGATTGTTGCTCGATAACATTGTTATAAACGCCGAATCGACAACTTGTATAATAAAAAAAAAAAAACAGTCAACAGAGCGGGAACCAAAGGGTGTAGGGGAGGTAATCCGAGCTATAGACAGTGAAAGATCTTGTCAGTTTGTCAGTGTTTGAGCGCTTAACCAGCTGCTTGCACTGTATGCTTCCCGAGAAGCTGAGAATGTTTCTGAGTGTTCTATGGTCTGCTGGGGTTATAATAATGTGTAAAGCGCACAGAGCTTGCTTTCGAGTGGGGACATGCGCTATACAAATGCTATTTATTTATTTATTTAATCAAATGAAGGCTTTTCGCCACAGTTTGTCTACGTGTTGAATTGATGATTTAACTAATTAAGAAACCACAACGCCTGGCGACGAATTGTTTCGTTTTGAAATGTTTTTTTTTAAATGAAGGTGGTGTTTTTTTTACACCCACATCGACACAATTCGGGTCATTTAGGAGGCAGACTTCCCACCCTGCCTGTCAGGGCCAACCCCAGGCTGAGAGGGATACATCCTAGATGAAAGATCTAGATACTACGGAATCGCACGCAGGTCTCCTGGGTGCTACAGCGAAGCGCCTAACCGCTACACCATAAACACCGGTGTACTGTTTCGGGGCACTTACAAAAAAGAAAAAAGATTATAACTTACCTGTTCATACAGATTTTTTTCTATTTTACTTTCGTTATTTGAAACGTAAAATCGAAAAAAAAAAAGACTGGCAACATCATGCAAACCCTGAAATACGCAATGTTGTGTTTCAGATTTGTGTATGATGGATCAAAAAGTGCCACAATATAGCCTCTGTTATGTTGCTGATCGAAAATATTAGTTATTTTATTGCGCTCGTTCCAAAGTATTATGGCGATGAAATTGTCTCTGAACGAAAACGGAGGTGAAAACTACAGTGAATGGGCGGGCGCTCTAGTGCGGTTTGTTCCTGCTTAGCATACTCTCTATCTATCTATCTATCTATCTATCTATCTATCTATCTATCTATCTATCTATCT
>NW_004797612.1:360283-361396 GCF_000002075.1 Aplysia californica
GAGAGAGAGAGAGAGAGAGACAGACAGACAGACAGACAGACAGACAGACAGACAGACAGAGATAGAGAGAGAAAGAGAGAAAGAGAAAGAGAAAAATGTTTATTTGTCAACATGTGCGAGTATCACCTTCCCCGAGAACTACTTATGCGTTAAATGGCAGAAAAGTGCAACATTTTACTTATGAGCACATACCATAAAAAAAGTAAAGTGAAATACTATAGGATAAAGTAAAACCGAACATTGCAGAAGTGAAATGTGCTAATAAGGTAAATAGTTCCATAATATCTGACTTTAAAGGGCCCCAGAAACGATTAAATGTACAGAGTTAATGAAAAGAACTATTATTTCCTGACTCTCCACATACACAGCTATATCTATATTATGCTGGTATTGATACCAATTATATTCGATTTAATATACCGTTGATCCTGCTTTTACGGCCACCTGAATAAGACAATCACCTGTGCAAACGGCCACTTCTCATCCACCTCGCCCTTGAGTTTTTGTTGGGTTTTTTTTCATCATAATGACACTTTGTAAAATGTCCCCCTGTCTAAGACGGCCGTGCGCTCATATGACCTTATGCAGTTGCAAGCGCCGTAAAACCTCTACTTAAACAATAAGACGGCCGTTTTCCTCCTCAACAATGGTTGGTCG
This sequence comes from Aplysia californica, assembly GCF_000002075.1. Lineage (NCBI taxonomy): Eukaryota > Metazoa > Mollusca > Gastropoda > Aplysiida > Aplysiidae > Aplysia > Aplysia californica. Next base: position 360,941 of record NW_004797612.1, read on the forward strand.
TCTTAGGCATTTTCGACTGTATTATTTGACCAAGACAGGGGAAGTATTATTAGTTTCGTCTTAGCGAATCTTTCATTTCAGAGGGGGGAAGTGTTCATTTACCAATTGTGCCGAATAAACGCAACCAAAGGGTAATCGAGTGTTGAAATCTTATCGAACGGCGGCGTGAAAAAGGTCTTGGAAGAGAGCTTTAGGGTGCAGGCAGAGTTGTCCTTCTTGATCCCCCTCGGGGTCACCATGGGATGCAGATTCCACTAGTTTGTTGTGTGGGTGGAGCTGATGTGTGAACGAGATTCCGACTTTTTTTGGAAAATGGGGGGGAAGACGAGATTATTCGGATAATTCTGGGCGGCATTTGGAAAAGAAGGTATCTGATGATGTGCGCACGCGTGCCCTCGCACGTGTGTGTGTGTGTGTGTGTGTGTGTGTGTGTGTGTGTGTGTGTGTGTGTGTGTG
>NW_004797612.1:363695-365272 GCF_000002075.1 Aplysia californica
CTATCTGTCTGTCTTACCTTTCCCAGCCCTAATTGACCATTGTTGTTTCTCTTTACTCAAACAAACAAAGAAACAAGAAACAAACACACACACACACACACACACACACACACACACACACACACACACACACACACACACACCGCGCGCATGTTTATCAAAATTTTCCATTAAACCACAGTAACGCTATCGCAACGACGCAATAAATCAACAAAACTGATCATTACTCCCGAACGCTAGGGCTCCTACTTTGCTTATTCTCAACTTTCATCATCAATACACGTCGGGAAAACAATCATAAGTATTCTCTTGACAAAGCTTTTAAGCTTAAAAATAATTTGGTAATAATTACCTTGGTAACAAACGAGTGAGTGATTTATTATGACAGGGACCCGAAATGTCGCGCACGCAAAGTAGTGGCCCTTTGATATTCGTAAGGGTTCAAGCTGGGGACTTTCTCTTTACCCCTATCATTTATTTTCCTATACCATTTCTGACATTCGTCATTCACAGTTCACATTACCGAAGAACACTGATTTAAAATAACCTTTTAAAGACTCTGCTGAGGTTGACTCTATATGCTCTATGTCCACATAGAAACAGTACAGATCGTAATTAGGAGGCAGTCTACTTCGAGCTTTGATGGCAACCCACTGTCTCAGCTGAAAGAAGGAGATACTCTGCATTACAACGCTGCATTGTTTCCTACTCTCTTATTCTCTGCCATTTAGAAACTGAACCCTAATTACCGGATTTCTTTTTCGCGTACTTAAAACTTTCTCTTACGCGTCTGGAGGTGTTTTTGTTAGAAAGAGTGGGTGGGTGGCAAGTGCTTTGACGTGGTTTGTTCTTTCTTTCGTATAAACATCTATTGTCCTTATCGCTCCTTCTTTTCTCTGAATGTTGCTATCAACTAACACCTGTAATCTTCAGCACGTATTTGACCTAATTCTGTTGCGAGGGCTGTACAAGTCTTACAAAGAACAAAAACAAAACAAACTACACATTATGTATAACTATGGAGAACATTGAAAGAAAACAAACGCGAAACAGATCAAACAAAGAATAACCGTAGAGTCAACGAGAATCTGTCAGTAGGGTCATCTGTCGAGATACTATTTTCCATTTAATATATATCATTAATGAGGCTCACGTACTCATCCTCCTAATCACTGAATTCATTCGCATTCTCAGAAAAAAGAGGTCTTATGGAAGGTTATTACAACTTGAAATTGGCCCGTCTTCTCCTCCCCCTTTACTCCTTGGTACAGTCGGTAGCCTAGTGGTTAGGCTACCGGACCCGTATTCGTGAGATTGCTGGTTAGGGGGTTCGAGCCTCAGTTCGGTCTGACCTTGTACCCTTGGGAAAGGCACTCTACACCCTATTTCGCTCTGTATTCTCGGAGACGGAAGTTAAACTCGGAGGTCCCGTCTTTTAAATAACCTAAAAGTATTGATAGGGGCGTTGATCCTATACCATTTCATCCTTCTCACCTCCCCTCTTTGGCTCTTTACATACAGCTGCTTTCCTAAATAAAAACACGTACATACACACACACGCACACACTCACGCACAC
>NW_004797612.1:366249-370018 GCF_000002075.1 Aplysia californica
CGCTTTGTTTTCGCCAAGTTCCGACGGATCTTCTATCCATCTATCCCAATGACCCATCAGCAGATTCTGATGCTATCCGGAAGAGCCCTCGGTCACCGAACAGCCACTAGTCTCCCATGCTCTCAAGCAACCCTCTAGTCCTGAAACCAAGCTCGTCCACACACAGGGCCTGCGCGCTCTCTCTTTCTCTCTCTCTCTCTCTCTCCCTCTCTCTCTCTCTCTCCCTCCCTCCCTCCCTCCCTCACTCTCCCTCTCCCCCTCTCCTCCCCCGGTATCACTCCCGTGAAGAGTCGACGTTTTTCTCCTGTTTTTTTATAACTTTCTTTTTTGCTCTCTCCTTTCTTTCTTGTCTTTAGGGCTATGCTCTCTCGAGCCCAGGAGTCAGCTTGGGATGGGTACGTGCTAGTCAATGCAATGTTCCCGATGAGATCTCCTAATTAATTAGAATGATCGAATTTATGTGTATTTTAGAGCCCGTTCCGAATAGCTGAACTTTTAATCCCCAACTTAATTCGGCGGTGTTTTTTTGCCTCATTTGGATCGACTCTTCTCCTCATCATGAATGACGGATGAGAGGGAAAGAATCTCAGTGTGAGTATGCTATTTTTAAAAGCTGTTTTTTTTTACTTGTAGTTAATATGTATTGTATAAGAAATAAGATTAAATGTATATATCCTACAGGCATTTTGAGTTTTCTTTTCTTTTTCTTTTTAGTGGTCACAGAAATGTATTATATAGGCACTTGTGTGTGTGTGTGTGTGTGTGTGTGTGTGTGTATGTGTGTGTATGTGTGTGCGTGTGCGTGCCGTGTGTGTGTGTGGGTTTGTGTGTGTGTGTGTGTGTGTGTGTGTGTGTGAACGCGCGCGTTCAAGTATACTGTTATATCCAAATATCGTACACACGGAAATCCCAAAGCTTTTATTTTTATGTCATTATCAGAAGAAAAAACAACTCGGTTTTTTTGGCTTTTCAACTATTTAAGAAGGGGGTCTGTTTTGGGAGGTTCCAAATTTGGTTCATCTCATATTGTTTTATCTTGGTGCAAAAAGTTCGTTTTGGGTTTCTTTTTGATTTTTCAAAGCGGTATTTTCATTAATGGTTTTATACAGAGCGGCTGGTGGGGCTGGAGGGCTCCATTATTGGTATATCCTACCTCTTTTCTTTCCCTGCGTTGTTTCTGTTTGCTAGTCGTACTCTGTTCCTGTTTGACATAACTGTTTTTCGCCGATTGGCTTTTCTTTACACAAACAAATAAATACGAACAAACACATACATACACACAAACAGGCAAGCAAACAAAACACACAAACAGAACAAACAAACAAGCAAACATGGACCCAATTATGAATCCCAATGTTTATGGCCGATTTTCATTTTGCAAACATCTGTTTCGCATCGATTTTTTTCGTGAACAGTACCGGAGGATTTTTGTCCTTGTTATGCCAGTTCTGTACGTAGTGTTTAACGAATCGGCACCATAATCCACGAAACGCCTACTGTTCCACATAATTTGGAACAAATTCCACCTTGTTAGTAACAAGATGAACACCTTACTTCTACACAGTATGCTTTCAATTTGTTTAAATCCGAAAACTGAATATGAGAAGATGATAACATCTTTATATTTTACCAAGAAAAAAGAGAGAAAATGTTAACATGTTACTTGTTTTTGTGGAGGGTATTTTGGGAGGGAAGGGGGGGGGGGGTGAGTTGTAACTTAAAGGTTTTTTGAAAGAGGTCGTAAATATGAAAAGGATGTACCTTACAATGATCTAACAAAAAGCATTCCGTCACTGCTTTCCCATACGGCTCACAGCTAAAACATTGATAATATATTCGTTTGTTGCTTTTCTGAAGCTTACCTTCGTGCACCCTTTTCAGTTATCGCATAAAACGACCTTATCATTACTGGAAAAAAATTGCATTTTTATTAGGCGATGTAAACGCTACAGTCAAAATCATATCATGTGTGAAGAGAAAAAAATAGTTACTCTTTGTTTTGTTGCTTGTTTATCTCCTGACAACCTAGATACAAGTATTCCAACATGGGTGGCTGGCTGGTGCTCTGGTATGATTTGCTCTTTCTTTCCTATCAAACATCTATTGTCATTATCTCTCCTCTTTCTTTTCTTTATATTGATCTTAATAATAGTAATATTGATACATATAATTTGTATAGCGCATATCCCCGCTCGACAGCAAGTTCTATAAGCTTTACATTATATTATTATTACCCCAGCAGATCCAGAAGCATTCTCAGCTTCCCAGGAAACATACAGTGCATGCAGCTGATTAAGTGCTCAAACACTAAGAAGCGGACAAGATCTTTCACTGTCTATAGCTGGGTACCCGTTCCCACCTGGGTGAAGTCCTTATATCTGTAGTGTAAGTGCCGTAAAACTCATACTAAAATTAAAAACAAACACATTTAGACTACCGGACTGACAATCGTTGAGATTCTCCTATGTTTGTATGGTTGTATCCACCTTCATGTCGAAGGTTTGTGCTTCGTGGAAGAACAACAGCTGTTGTTGATCATTTCTCTATACCTCTCTCGTGATACTTTAATATCTTCACATTTCTGTGGATGGTTTGTTGGCGGATTCTCTAGTGTTTTTTTTTTTGGTAAGTGTTTTACGGCGCTCGCAACTGCATAAGGTCATATGAGTGCGCGGGACACATTTAACTTTTTCAGTTGGTAGGAAATATGCTCTAGTGTGTTTTGCTGCTTCTTTCCTATCAAACATCTGTCGTCCTTATATGTGCTCCTTATAATATTCTTCGTACCTTACTCTCAAGTAACGCTTCTAATCTTCAGCATTTACACCATGACCTAAATGTGTTGCAAGTGCCGTAAAAGGCTTACAACACATTTGAAGACGAACATTCTGATGATGCGACAACTCTTGAAAACGCGCTGTTTTTTTTTTTGGAAGGGGGGGGGGGCGCTTTAAGCATAACATAGTGATTCTTACAGATTAATAAACTACTCATGTTTCTATGTGTGAAACACAAAAAGACTGACAACAACACGCGTACTGCGGAACATACACAGACATTTGTGTTTCTGATTTGTAAGTTACCGTTCAAAATGAGGCACATGACCCTTGGTCTGTTTTCGGGCATGTTATGCGTCCGTTACGTCTTTAAAGAATTAAAAGAAAAGAATCAACGTGTTCAGTGTTCAGGCCTTGGGCCAAACTCGTGGCACACAACACTTAGTCCCTGTTTGATAAAATTCCAGAATGCCCTGCTTGTAAACGAAGGAAATGAAAATGTCCTGAAAATTAGTTTTATTTAACTCACAGCAATGCACACATTATTCATAAATGACGCGTCACTGGGGAATTTGAGTCAATGATGATTTAGTTCCATTTCTTTTTTTTATCTCTTCGGGGCCCATGTGGTCGAGCTTTCAAGTCAAACAAAAAACGCCGGTCAATTGGATTTCAGATGGGTGGTCTCTGAAGTGTGCCCTTTTAACAAGACGTGACGTCCTCAGATAAAATTACAGCGCATATCTGTGGCAACTGATTTTTTTCAACAGGGGAATGTGCTAAAAAGTATGACATTATGTACTGTGTGACAGTTTATCACGAATTTCCTGATTGCTAACATCTTTGCATCATGCCCTCTCCCTTTTTTTTCTCTGTTTCTCTTTTTCACCCCCCCCACCCCCCTTCTATCTCTTTCTCGCAATTTCGCAACACACGCACACAAACACACAGAAACACAAGCACGTACGCACAAATACATACTCAGATGCTCT
>NW_004797612.1:372248-373585 GCF_000002075.1 Aplysia californica
CCCCCCCAGGGGAGTGCTACATTTGTCTTTAAGCCATTCCCAAAGAGGAGATATTAATATGTTCTTATGCACAGTAGAATTGTAGATGGGCTGATTTATCAATGTCATGCTCATACTGTGCCAGAACAACATAGGAGGAACTGCTGCCTTTTCTGTCCTCATCCTTACTATCGTAAATTTTCCTCCACTTCTTTTGAATGTTTGTCACTCTCTTGTGAACTGTTATTTGCGGGGTGCTTTGATAATTAAAGCAGACCTTGTGCTGTTGAGGCCTAGAGGTTCAGTTGTTCGCCTCTCGTTCAATAAGTCCCGGGTTCGAATCCGGATAGCGACGGACATTTTTCTCCTCTAAAATTGTCCTCTTTCACCTCATTTCCAACTCTCTAGCAATGTTCTGTCGTCTGATTTCTACCCCCACCCCTTCACCTACTTTGCCCCCTCCTCTGGGCTCATGGCTCTTTCTGCAGCCTTTCTGCTGGTACTCTCTGGCTCCGTCCGTCTTACTGCTGTCTTTAAGACACAACCCTGATCTTCTGGTAGGAAAGATCTACACCTAGCCTTCTCGAACAAGGGTGAAAAATCTCGGAGTTCCCGTGTGCAAGTTGCGTACGTTAAAGTTAAAGATCTTTCAGTGGTCTAAAATCGGTAAGGGTAGGCTCCGACCGCCACCCGGGCAAAAATCAAAATATCCTACCAACTAAAAGTGTTAAAAGTGTCCCACGCGCTCACATGACTCCATGCAGTTGCGAGAGTCGTAAAACACTTACCACAAAAAAAAGAAAAAGAGAAAGAGAGAGAAATAAATTATCCAAAACAATACCGGCATATAGTCCGATTATAGAAAATATGACTATAATTTAAAATTATACCAAGGATAGGTTGAGTTTAGGAAGATGTTTGTTTCGACTCAAGACAAGTGAATAATGCCGAGACCTAGCTGAACTTGCTCGTCGTATAAAAATATTTAACCTAGAAACTGAAACCTTTTTTTCGGGAATAAAAAAAAAAGTAGAACAAAAGCTGGGAAAAAAATAAATAAAACAGACCCTCATGACTATTATGTGTTATTATCTTCTTGACCGGGCTCGGGGGTATAAACATTTTTTGTTTTTGTCCGAACAAAAAGGTTGCAGCCTCCGCGCCGATGGGTGCAACAAGGGCAACATTATCTTATCAGTCTTTACTAAGCCTTTTTCTCTGCCCTTTTTTTTGTGCTGAACTGTTGTCTGAAAACACAGCCAAGAAAAAAAGATACGGGTCCAGAATTATTATAACGTGAATCCTTCTTCGCCTCCCTCTTATTACCTCCATTCTACCTCCCTCCCTCCCTCCCCCTC
>NW_004797612.1:375657-379015 GCF_000002075.1 Aplysia californica
CCCCTTCCTCCCCCCTCGAAAAAAGAATACGGCAGATTTATTGCAAGAACAATGTATGTTTTACCAGGTAAATGTACACTTTAGCCCTCTCATGCGGAATTTACTTGACCTATTTCGCACATCCGGGGTCTTAATTCTCTGTAAGGTCATTGGGTCTCCATGACGTTTTGGGACGACGGAGATTGAGTCGTTGAAATTTTTTTCTCCAAATTACCTTGCAATATGCAGGCTTGTGTGCTTGTGTTGTCTTTCTACCTGTATTAGTTTAGTTTTAGTTTTAGTTAGAGGTTTACAGCACTTGTAACACACATAGGTCAAATGTTATAGATATACGTGCCGAAATTTGGAAGTGTTAATAGAGAGTAACATATTAGATCTATACACCAACGAAGGAGGAGAGATAAGGGCGATAGATGTTTCATAGGAAAAAGAAGTAAACCACATCATAGCACCCGACAACCACCAATATCTATAAAACATTATGAGTAGATATTTATTCAGCACAATTCTAAAAGTGAATGTACGAACAACAAGAATCTGTAATCTTAATGCAGATGCACAAGGCTTAAAGTGAGCACAACCCAAGTTTATGAAATCTGCCTATCCTTAATCCGCATGGCCTTGTACCAAACGCAAGATACGAGCGCTATAAGTCAGTGGTAGTGTTCGGAGAGCAAGTCCACTCGATCGTGTTGCTTTTGCAGGCGTTGTCTACAATGATTGTGCTCCTAGCTTTGCAACAGTTTGATGAGAAAAAATTGTTTGGTATCACGAATGGTAATTTGTTCCATTGTAGCATGTGTGAAAGTGGGAAAAGGGAATGTGAGCGTATGAGTGTACGTGAGTTTATGCTTTTCTGAGTATTTTTGTGTTTATATGTGAGCTCGGGAGAGAAATAAAACGGCTGGGTTGAACGGGAATAATATCGTGCATATTATGCTTTTTATATGTTTGTTCATGTTGAATCTCAGGCGGTTTTAGGGGGAGGAGAGGGTGGATAACAAGGGATGTTTATACGTATACAATGCCATGAAGATACGGCAACTAATAAAGAAGTTACAGTGAAGAGGGAGACAATTAGAGAGAGAGAGAGAGAGAGAGAGAGAGAGAGAGAGAGAGAGAGAGGGAGAGAGGAGAGGAGAGGGAAAGAGAGTGAGAAAGACATACTCACAAACACAGGGTTACACAAAAGAAGCCTGCTTATTTCAAGATATATTTATAAGATAGATAGATAGATATATAGATAGATAGATAGATAGATAGATAAATAGATAGATAAATAGATAGATAGACAAAGGAACAAAACAGATTAAGAGGTACAAAACAAATTTGTGGCACAATATGGGTTTTCCCGTGACAAAGAAACAGCATATCGTCGGTAATATGTTCAATTCTTCTAAACCCAGAATGCAACATTTTTTCAGGAGAAAAAAAATGTTTCGTTTCTTTTAACATTGTAGCCACATGATATGTCTTTTCTTTTAAAAAAATTGTTATCACGTAAATGTCACCTACAACACAGATGTAACTGCGATTAGAAAAAAAATAGGATTAGTATAATATAATGTGGACAACTCGTCGACGATATAGATAGATCTCCAGATAACCAAGTAATTTTTAGTTTTAGTAGATTAAGTGTTTTACTGCACTTGCAACACAATACGGTCATAATATAAGTGCCGAAAACTAGATGTGTCACAAGAGAGTAACAAACACAAAAAAGAAGGAGAGATAAGGACGATAGATGTATGATAGGAAAGAAGAAGCAAACCACACCAGAGCACCCATCAACCACCCATCTTGATAACAATGCAGATAGATCAACCAAACTTGGGGAAAATAGACAGCATACAAAGCCTCCACAAAAAACAAACGAAGATACCCGACTAGAACTCTGGCCGACAAAATAAGCCCACCGCCCCTCACTAAATAGCGTGTACCTCGAGGGTTGAACGGAAGTGCACAAGCAAGAAAGGTTCCAAAAGATGTAATCACAAGTTCCCCGAACCTATCTGCATGAGAGAATCCTGTCTGTCTTGATCGCACATGTCTACTGGTGCCAGGGAAGTGGAGAAAAGGTGAAACATTCGATCCGTGTGAACCACATGCTCTGGGTCAGCCGGGGACTTTCGCTGTCGAAGAAGAGCGTCTTTGGTGTTGTGAAGCCCTAGACTTTTTGTTTTGTTTGTTTTGATAAGTGTTTTACGGCGCACGCAACGGCGTAAGATCATATGAGCGCGCGGGACACATTAATGTAACATTTTCAGTTTGGTAGGAATTCATTTTGAATTTTGCCCGGGTGGCTGCCGAAGCCTGCTCTTGTCGATTTTGGACCACCAATGGATCTTTAACGTGCGCAACTTGCTCACAGGACCTCCAAGATTTGTCGTCCTATCCGAGAAGACTAGATGTTACATCTTACTTTTCTAAAGGTTCAAAGGTGTTGCTGAAAGACAGCCGTAATAAGGAGACAAGGAGTAGCAGTAGAAAGATTGCAGAACGAGTCCGGAGCCCTGAGGAAGGAGCACATAAGACTGAGAAAATGAAAAAAAGAAAAGGTCATAGAAGAAACGTCTTAACATAATGATGCCGACATCTGTGCTATTGACATTTTAATATTATGGGATTGGTGTACCGTCTGTCTAAATAGTGGGAGCAAAAACCTTTTAAAAGATAACGAATTTCAGAAACCAAACGAAACGTTTTTGTCTCTGGTGGCAACTCTATTTCATTAAATTTAGAATGTCGACGACCCTTTTTGCAAGCTTTGGGCGAGCACATCATATTTGTAAATAACCAGAATGTTGTCAATGTACGTCTGGTACGCCCAAAAAGATTAATAAAATTATTATTTCCCTCGGCTTTGGACAAAATGCTTGTTCGCGAGACGCCATCTTTCTTTAAAAACTTCCTTCCTGCCCCATTCGCCCTTTTTCCAAGCTAATTTTTTCTGTTTTTTTTTCTTCGAATATCACAACAAGGTCACGATAACTGAGATCTTCTTCTGACCGGAAGCAATAAACACGCGGTGTGCAATCAGCAGAGACGAACATCTGTTAGCGTCTTGACCAGTCGATGTCTTTGAGCGTGTACATAAATGATCAAAGGGGACAATAAACTTAGTGGTAGGCTTTAAGGGTACCATGCTCGCATGCAAAGGTTTTTTTGGGGGGTTTCTTTTTATTATAAAAATAAGATAAGATTATTTCTTCTTTTGGAAGTAGATGAAAGTAAATGAGTTAGAGAAAGACATTTTGACTCGCGAGCTCGAGCGCACATGTGTACGCGCGCACACACACACACACATACACACACACACACACACACACACACACACACACACACACACACACACACA
>NW_004797612.1:380570-381872 GCF_000002075.1 Aplysia californica
AGAGAGAGAGAGAGGAAGGGGGTGAGAGAGTGAATGTGAGTGAGAAACATATATCATAGAGGGAGAGGAGAAAGAGAGAAGGTGAAGAAGAAGATCGAGAGAGGGGGTTGGGAACGATAGATAGATAGATGGATAGATAAATAGATAGATAGATAGATAGATAGAGAGAGAGAGAGAGAGAGAGAGAGAAAGAGAGAGAGACAGAGAAGAGAGAGAAAGAGAAAGAGATAGAGAGAAAGAGAGTCAGGGGTGTGGGAGAAAAGGAAGACATAGGAGTTCGACAATTCACGGGCAGAATTAAGAGCACATAAGCTAAAGCAAACAGAAAACTGACTAACAGAAAGGAGGAGGAGGCATTGGCTCACAAAGAAGAGAACTCTCCATCCCTCCTACCCCCCCCCCATCTCCCCGCCCCACCACTGGCTCTCCGGAAAACCAACAACCCTCACACACAGGCGAACGCGACAACTAAACAAAACAAAATAGCGATACTATCAAATACCAAGAACAAGATAACAAGGGAGAAGGCCAGGGTGGAAAAGGTCAGAAGCTAATGAGATGGTTGTATTCGTTGGCCCTGAATGAGGTGTTTGAACTTACCAGTCGCGGAACAAAAGAGAGGATAGCCTCAAAATAATGCCCAGTGCACACTGACACTCGAATTCAGTCGAGCTGTATCGAGGCTAGATATGTATTTCTCAATAAGAGGCAAAGCTGTAAGTAATAGCACGTGTTGATCAAATCCTCCAAATCAAGTATGGTAGTTTTTTGGACGTTTTGATCAAATTGCGCCAAAATGTCAGTTTTTGACCCACCCTGAAGGGAAATCCAGGTTGGTCACAGCTGTATCAAATCAATCACGTTATGGATCAAATAGGGCAATGTGCAACTGTTTTGGGGTTTCCGAACACGAACATTCGGAACTGACCTCTACTGGAGGGGTTACAGCTGATTCACGAACTATCTGTTGTAAGGTAATAAGCTTATTAGTACAGTCAAATATTCTTTAACGGCCACCTGTATAAGACAATCATCTGTACAAATAGCCACTTCCCATTTCCTTTTTTTCTTTTACATCAAAATGACGCTGCGTAAGATGGCCTCCTGTCTAGGACAGTCACTTTCCTCCCCCACACGAGTGGTTATTTCAGACAGAGACAATAATATTGATTGTAAAGTGCATAGAGCTTGCTGTTGAAAGGGAATTAGCGCTATACTAAATGCTATATTATTATTATGATTATTATTATTATGATGATGATGATGATGATGATGATGATGATGATGATGATGATGGTTATT
>NW_004797612.1:384156-385856 GCF_000002075.1 Aplysia californica
GGGGAGACAGAAGCTGTAGATGAAAGAAATAACTTAAACCCTATTTAATCTCCTTCCTTAACTTTCTTGAACACTTTTGCCTCCTTGTTTTACGTACTAAGTTACGGAGAAAGCAAAACTCGTATACGTAAAATTAGAAATAGCGGAACAAACATTAAGGCATGCTAGTCTTCAGTCTTCAAAACACCAAAACAAAAATTTAATATATTACGAAGACGATGCACCGGCATAAAGTTGGCCTGTCGATTCGACTCCATTCGATTTTGCTAGGTCGGTGAAAGGGGTTACAGGTGTTGTCACATTAATGGACGCAATATAACCCTAATATTTTTCACATATTTCTGTAGAAAAAATAAATTAAACTTACACCCACAATGTACTTTAGAGTCGAATATTTTAATAAAATCCGCTCAAAAAAGCCTTTCAAAGGTAATTATATCCATTTAAAAGTACATGTATTTCGAGTTGAAGCTGGCCCATTAAAAATAGGTAAGAAATAAACATTACTTCAAGAGCTCTACAAGGTACTTGATTACATTAAAACCGATCCTATAAGAGATGAGAGCTGATGTTTTGAAAATGTATGGGTCGTAGTAGTAGAGATTCCACGATGCCGCGTCCTGAAGACGCTGAAAAGTCCATTCGATGCCCTACTGTAATAATTATTTCTGTTATTCATTCTTATTTTTATTTATTAGCTTATCCGATGCGTCTGTATGAAATATTAAGGGCAGCATTAGTAAACATATCGATTTGTTTAAAATGTTCACTGGAATGGGAAACAAGATACAAGCTAGTTAGTTTTACACATTTTTGCCGAGGCGTTCATATTCAATATTTAGGAGAGCAAATTGCAAACATATCAGTTTAAAAAAAAAAACTTTAATGGAATGGGAAACAAGATACAAGCGAGTTGGTTTTACTCATTTTTGCTGCGGTCACAGACTTTTCGCCATTTTCCTCCAGTAATGCGTAGGCCTACCTACTTTTCGTACGCCTGCACCAACAGATTAAAATGATCTCGGCTGCAGGTTATCTAATCCTGAGCAAGATCCAATTGGTATCTTCCTCACAGAGGAGCATAGATGAAACAAAATTATGACCCTCTCTCAAGAGAACCAAAATGCACCTTTTGCCTGCCAGGCAAAAGCCGAATCTTTACACAACAGATTCTGAGCTGTCCTTGTGCGAAAGCCGTGTTTATTCTCAAATGTAATATTGGAGCGATAGAACATTTATTTTACTCCTGTCTTTTTCTCCACCACAAAAGCGACACACCCAAATACAGCGAATTCTTTTGACACGATTCCCTAGCATCTAAGATAAACAAGACGATAGGCTTTTTGTGTTTGACCGTTTAGCTTGGCCAAAAGCAATACATCCCCTCAATTATATAAAAGGTGACAAACTTAGTCCTCCTTCGACATATGGGACAGAAAGAAAAATAATCTAGGTGACATTTGGCACCTCATCGGACCTTTTGTGCGTTGAGTCAGTCTTTAAATAACATTCAAAATTCAAACAAAATGTGTACCAAGTTATCAAATACTGCACAAAGTTGTCTTGTATGCTGATAAATATTTATTGCCATTAAAATAGATAAGAAGACAAATGGGGTTGATGTCTGCAATTATCAAAAGTAAGAGAGTAAAAGAATTGATATTTGCTATGGAAGATGGAAAGGTAAATAGAGAGAGAGA
>NW_004797612.1:386007-387145 GCF_000002075.1 Aplysia californica
GGGGAAGGAAGGAGGGGTGGGAGATAGGTAGGCTAAAGAGACAGATGGAGAGTGGGTTGGAGAGAAGGGGTGGAGAGAGACGGCAAGAGAGCAAACATGAAAAACAGACAGACAGACAGACAGATAGAAATAGACAGAAATAGACAGACAGACAGCGAGAGGCAGAGAGGAAAACAAACAAACAAAAAAGCAACAGACTTATACCCCTGAGACCTATTACAAAAGTAGAATAGAAATAGAGACTAGAGAACGGAACAAGTAGTACCAATAATACATTTTGCTCGACTGGCGGCTTTGCACGAACTCCCAGCTGGTGCGCAGACCGCAAGTTAGTGAGTTACGTACCCTTTCTTTCAGGAAGTGACACTCTTGGGGCGGCACGAGCCACACGGTGTCCGCTTTCATTAACATTCTGCTATCTGGGGAGATTTTTCTTTTTAGGTACAGAAATGTGGTATAGCTACATGGTTTTTGTTACGTGAATGAAAATATTTGTGAATGACAGACGAAAAGAATGGATGAGCGTGGGGAAAGGACGATGAACTAGTTAGTTGTAAATCAAGTAGGTCTTCAGTTCTGAGCCGTGTGCATTTTTGTTTTGTTTTAGTAGAGGTTTTATGGCATTCGCAACTGCATAAGGTCATATGAGCTCCAAGAGGTGGATGTCAACTGAGAAGTCCTCACAGGGAATCAGGCTTACTCTGCTCTCCTCTCTAGCTTCAACAGCACAAAGTTTGCTTCGACTATCAAGGCAACCCGGAAATAGCGGATCACAAGAGTGTGACAAACATACAAAAGAAGTAGAGGACAAATGACGATAGTAAGGATAAAGAAAGAAAAAGCAGCAGATAGCTGTTGCAGTTCAGGCACCGTTATGAGCATTGCATCGATGAATCAGCCCATTTACAATTCGACTGTGCATAAGAACAGGTTAATGTTCCCCCTTTGGGAATGGTCTAAAGACACTTCAGTCAGTAGCACCGCCCCCGGGGTGTGCATCTTTTATTACAGCAATACACTGGTGGAGCAACAGTCATCACGTGGTGAATTACATGAAAAGAGGGATTACCAGACAGATAGAGAGAGACAGAAAGAAAGAAAGAGAGAGAGAGAGAGAGCGAGAGAGAGAGAGAGAGAG
>NW_004797612.1:390593-397469 GCF_000002075.1 Aplysia californica
AATCAACACCCCCTCCTTCCCAAATCCCCCGTCTCGCTCATCGACACAACAGCAATGACAAAAAAGCAGAGACAAAATGAAATCACCGGGCCAAATTAAAAAAAAACAGCGAGACGAAAAAATAACAACAACAAAATACAACCAAAAAACAATAGCAAAATAGACAAAGAGACAGACATATAGAAAGAAGGCAGAAGCAGAAGCGAGAGAGAACGATAGTTAGAGATAGATAGATAGATAGATAGATAGATAGATAGATAGATAGATAGATAGATAGATTTGTTTTGGTAAGTGTTTTTCGGCAGCCGGGGGGCGGCATATGCCAACTCTTTTGTACCACGAAGGGATCTTTAAAGTGGGCAGCTTACCTACCCTAACATCAGGAATGTGGCTGAAAGAAAGCAGTTTGATTGAGCCAAGAAGTAGCAGTCTGCAAAAAAAGGTAGGAGCCCAAAGAAGGGGACAAAGAGGGAAGGGGGAGGGGACGCCTTCTTCAGTTTCGTATTTATTTATAAATGTAGGGGATAAAAAGACTTGACTGCAATGACAACTCTTTTTCATGTTTAAAAAAATGAAATATCAATCCCTAAAACTGACCCCTGTTCAATGTTCTTTCCCCACCGAAAATAATCGCTTGGAACAGTTTAAAAACAGCCACCAAAATGTGGTACCTGGACAGAGGCGAAGCGTCTATATATTCAAATAATCACTGCTTCCATTCCTAATTTTGAAACATTGTCGCAGTCAAATTCACCCATAGACGTTAACTTCATAAATTGAATGTAAAAAGACGTTCATAATCACCAATGAGCAATAGACTATGCCTAACCTTCAAAACCGTTTCATTGCCACAGAAATAGCCTGTTCGCCCCTATCGGGCCACTCCATAAGCAGTCACAAGCTTTGATTAAGTAAGCTTAAAGTGAGGCTGGAAGAGTCTACCAATAGAGTTGAAGGGAATATGTACATAGCAGTCAAAACTGTTTCATTGCCGCATATACCCTGTTCACCCGTTTCGAGCCACAGTTATAAGCAGCCGTACTCGCTGATTATGTAAGCTAACTATTACACTGGTCGAGTCTACCTCACAGATGTGAGGGGAACTAACTCCTAATAATATCTTGACTGCTGTATGTGCTTTTTTTTTCCCTCGACTTTTTAACGTCCTATAATCAGATCGTGACCTCGATTATAACACCGGCTCCTGGCCGCGAAAAGCTAGACAAAAACAGCCAAATGTGAAATAAAAAAATAATAATTGGCATGCTCTACCAAAGTGTTTCGGCTGTCTGGTATAACATGCCATTGTAGTACTGACATCTCTGCTTCTTTCCTTGGTGTTCGTGTGATCAAATCTTAAGTTAAATTTAAGGATAGTTAGAATAAATATTTAATGAAATAATTTCCCGATTATTTTAGCGGTTGAATATGCATACTACATAAATTCAGGATTTGTTT
This sequence comes from Aplysia californica, assembly GCF_000002075.1. Taxonomy (NCBI): domain Eukaryota; kingdom Metazoa; phylum Mollusca; class Gastropoda; order Aplysiida; family Aplysiidae; genus Aplysia; species Aplysia californica. The sequence goes on from NW_004797612.1 coordinate 392,052, forward strand.
TCATTCACAACTCAGAGTTGCCGCCTCCAGTGCCAGTAAGATTCTTGTGACTTGTGTGAGTGTGATATCTCCAGGCCCTATCTGGTCCCATCTCACTTTGATTACCCTGTCAAACAAGTCATCCTTCGCCCCTGTACCTGGAAGTATTTTATCAGCGGATTCTACACAGTGCGATTTCTTGCCGACCAGTTTGCTATTTCAGGCATCTTATCCAACTTGACCAATTGGTAAGAGTAATTACAGGCTAAAGTAAGAGAAAAGATACAGAGTCTGGTCTGCAGTGACCTCCCCCGCTGGGCGACGGGGCTCCAGTTTCCTGCATTCATAAAACTTGGAATCTACTATGTTGGGCTGATGAGATACCTTGTGCCTTTGAAGTGAAACACTGGGTCGATGTGTGGCGTGTGATATGGGTAGAGAGAGAGAGAGAGAGATGAAGATAGAAAAAGAGGGGAGAGGGGAGAGAGAGGGAGAGAAAGAGAAGGAGAAAGAAGGACAGAGAGAGAGAGAGAGAGAGAGAGAGAGAGAGAGAGAGAGAGAGAGAGAGAGAAAGGGGGGGGGAGTAAAAGAAAGTATGTAGTACGTATTAATCACGAAAGAGTTCTGCACTTGCGCACACTGGGCTCCGATGCGGAGGATCGAAATTCGAATCTCATATGGGGCTTTTAAGAACTTGGGTTGTTTCATACACGTTTTTATTTTTATTGCTCTCATATGTCTAAATTTGGACATGGAAGTAAAATTGAAGGGTGGTACCTCCGTTTCAATAAAGTGATAATTTAAGATCCATTCGAATGCAACGTCTTTTCTTCCAAAAGCACCGCATACAGACAGCATTTCGCAACGATTTGTTCGTATTTACTCGTTGAGGGAAAAAATTAGATTCATTAATGGTGTGCGCAAGCCTTCTAGGATTGGGAACTAGGAAGCCTTACGATTGTAAAGTGGGATTTATCATCAATAACAAAAGTAGTTATAGCTGCAGTAGCAGCAGCAAAAACAGCAACAACAACAATGAAAAAACAGGAACAAAAAACCAACCGCAAGAACTAAGAAGCCTAGAAAAATCATATAGGACAAAAAAACCAGGATCAATGGGCATCCCCAGTCTTGGGCCGATAACTTCGAAATGCTTTTAAACGCCCTGGCAGCTTTCGAAGATTTCTATCTGAACTGGTTCATTAATCAGACCAGTTGCAATGCGAAACTGTTGGCCATGCCCCTCCAGAAATATCAGCATGCATGCTGCCTCTCGTCTAAGATTGATATCTCTTTGGGATCACCAGGAGACGGTTTTCTGAGAAGAAAAAAAAAACCTCCAAAAAATGTCAGTTCTTTTTCGAACGTGTTGAAATGGAATACTACATTAAAACCAGAGGGGTGGGATTGAGGTGCAGGATGGCTTAACGCCCGTGCAGGTTTTTGTCGTTGTAATGGTTATGAATGTATTACGCCCACCTCCAAAATGATCTGAACTGTGTCAATGGGAAGATAAAACATTTACAGCAATCACAACAGCGGAGATCCCCGTTCGTCAACCCGGACGTTAGATTTTTTAAAAGACTCTAAATTTTAGTTTAGTTTTAGTAGAGGTTTTACGGCGCTCGCAAACTGCATAAAGTCATATGAGCGCCAGAAGAATAGAGCTGTTACAAGAGAGTAACAAACATAAAAAAGAAGAAGGGGAGATAAGGAAGATAGATGTTTAATAGGAAAGAAGAAGCAAACCACATCAGAGCATTCGCCAACCACCCACTCTAAATTTTAAAACATGAAATATAGGTGTATGAATGCCCCAATGAACACAATTTAGATCATCTAGGAGGCAGACTTCCCACATTGCCTGTCAGGGCCAATGTAGATGGGATGAGAGGGTGTACAACATCCCAGGTGAAAGACCGAGATACTCGATAAAATATTTTCTCCCCACTGTAGAATCGAACCTGGGTCTCCTGCGTCGGACAGCGAAGGGTCTAATCGCTACTCCACAGACGCCGGTTCAAAGACTCTCTATATGCCCATGACAACAAAACTAAAAAGAACAAATGAATAAAAAAGTTATCTCCACTAAAAGCTTCCACCCCAGTGCAACTATTTCTTCAATATTTCTTATTCGATTTTTAAGACTTTCTGACGCAGAGACGGTACTGTTCCAAAACTCAGCTTTAAAGCCTACATAAGACATCTAAATATAAACGAATCTGTCTACAAAGGGACTCTTTACCTAAATAGGACATCAATGTAATTCGCACGCCCTAACAAAGATTTAGACACTGAACCTGACATACACATTTTTTTCCTATTGAAGAGGCGAACAAAACGAGAGAAGAACAATAGAAGAGAAGCAACTAACAAACAAACAAATAAACAATTTTAAAAAATACATTTTTTTAAAGCTACCAAGAGTGCAATCCCCCAAATACAGACAACAAAGAACAACAATCAAACCAACAAACCAACCAAAAAACCAACCAACCAACCATCAAACAAACAAACAAACAAAAATAATATCGAGAGGAAGTTCTAAAAATACAACCGATATACAATATTAAGAAAAAAAGACCGTTAGATCTATATAATTTCACAGAAAAAAGCAAACTAAAAGCCTTTTTTGGACCACCCCCCCGCCCCCGAGCGGCGAGGATCAAGCTCTAGACTTTCTAATGTAAGCCACGCCTATTACCACACGGCCCATCAAACTGTCCTAACAGTTACATAGCTCGTTGACTGGCCAGTCAATGAGAACAGTTAGCAAAAAATACTGCAGTAAATTGCCCAAGTGCAAATGAACGCCGGAGACTCGAGTGCCGTTTGGGAGGTGACCTTTCTACCTCGACGTACAAACCTCATTAAGAAGACCTTGTTTGTCAATCCTTGCTGAAAAATGGCTGCGAAAACTTCTAGAGAAGGGCGTGATTACTCGCTCACTGGTCGATTTGGCTTTTGTAAGGAAGACTAATTAATGAAAAGAAATTGTTACAGCGCGGAGGTTGGGGAGGGGGGGGGGCATTCATAGAAAGTGGCCAGTCTGAATTTAAGGTTCTATTTTGTTTTTGTTTTGGTAAGTGTTTTATAGCCCTCGCAAAGGCACGATGAGCGCCTGGGACACATTAAACATTTTCAGTTTGGTAGCAATTTAGAATTTTGCCCATGTGGCGGCCAAAGCCTACTCTTGTCGATTCTAGGACCACCAAAGGATCTTTAACGTGCGCAACTTGCGCATTGGAACTACGAGATTGGTCGCTCTTATCCGAGACGGCTAAGTGTCAGGTCTCACCCACCTTAAGAAGAGGGGTGTGGCTGAAAGACAACAGTAGGAAAGAGTCAGGGAGTAGCAGCAGAAAGTCCACAAAGAGAAAGAGTCAGGAGCCCAGGGGAGGGGGCAAGGGTGGGCGGGAAGGGCAGAAAGTGGAGACGAAAGCAAACAACAAACATGATTACAGAGCAGGAAAGGAGGAGAACAGATATTTTTTATTTTTTTTAGAGAAGAACACTTTCCGTCACTGTCGGGTTTCGAATCCGTGACCTGTTAAATGAGAGGCGAACACCGTACCACAAGAGCCACAAGAGCCCCTTGTCTGAAGGTTCTATTTCAACTCATTGAGGACGCGAATTCTGATTATTAGATAACCCTTAAAGATACGCTGTTTAGGGCCATAACTTCATTATGCAAACGTATTTTTTTCTTGCTTTCTCCAAGTGAAACTTTAAAATTCGCGCAAGAATATGCATGCTATGAAGTTGCAAACTTATATTTGAGATTGGTATGATATGATGTTTGGAAATGTGCCGAAACATTGTCTTTGCTCTGACGCTGATTGGGTGTATGTGTCTGCTACAAATTAATTAATACATTCTGACGCCGTCTTTGTAATGCAAACAACTCTATTGCAGTTCGAAAATACAACAGCCGGTCCCCGCCTCCTCCCCCTCTTCTAAGATGACAAGAGCACCATCTGAAGGTGTCAGAAAATATGAAGTGTCTTTCTTACCCTGAGGTAGTTGCGAGAAAAATGCAGAAAAAGCTAGCAAACGTAAGCATGTTGGCCAAAACAGCACCTAAACTTTGGTAACTGGTGCCTCTATGCATTAAATACATTATTGATGGCCATACTTACGCATGCTTTACGAGTGTTGGTAATTTGGAAAAGCCACAACTCTGATTTAAAGCCATCCAGCCATTTCTTTCAAATGGCTCTATTTTTAACAAAATGTGATCTAGATTTTTTTTCCAGACTCCTTTATTTGTCACCCGAGTATTCCTAATGTATGTCATGAGGTTTTTTAAATATTGGAGTCAGTTTTCATTTTCTTAGTTCTTGTACTGAAACTTTCAACATCGGGGAAAAATCTTATTCAGATTAAACATAAAAAGCTAGAAACATCAAAGTTGAATTAATTCGTTGTCCACAAACAGGCGTTAACGTTTGAGCAACTCTCCTAAAGTCCTCTGTCGTCTTCTAGAAACAAGCCTCAAAAGTCTAATACATTATCAGATTTTTTAAAAGTATTTTTTTTTCAAAGAAAAAAGGAGGCCAAGGAAGCCGTTTGTATTTCAAATTAGGCCAAGATGAATAATAACTCAAAGCAGTCAGTTTTTAATTAATTAATTTTATTTTTTTTTTTAGGGGGGGGGGGGAGCATATAGATATAGATCTAAACAGGATCGTCATGCGTTTGATGAATATAGGTTACAAGGACAATATGAATCATTGGTGAGAGATTGGAGATAGTAAGTTTTGTTTTAATAATCCATTTATTTATTTTATTTAGACTCTTTGTCAGAATGTTTGACTCATGTCACTTTTGAAATGTTGTCTTTAGAAAATGTCCATAACCTGCCGCCTGACAATCGTATGCAGAAGGAAAAGGGAGAGAGGGAGAGAGGGAGAGGGGGGAGGGGAAAGAAGAGACAAAACAAAAGGAAGAGAGGAAAATAATTTAGAGGGGAAAGAGAGACAGAGAGGGGAGGGAAAGAGAGAGGGAGAAAAAGAAAGACACAGAAAGAGAGAGAGAGAGAGAGAGAGAGAGAGAGAGAGAGAGAGAGAGAGAGAGAGAGAGACAGAGAGACAGACAGACAGACAAACAAAGGAAGAGAGGAAAAAAAAAGACGCGAGGGAAGGGAAGTCGAAGTGAGGGAAACGGATAATGACGTGCCAAAATGGGCACAGAAATTGACTTTGGTTACATTGAAGCAGAAGGATGCACAGATAGAGGGAAAGCCTTAGTGACTGACATATGGGGAAAAAGAAAGGAGGGAGGGGAAGGTAGAAACACAGAAAGAGAGACACATACATAAAGCGAGCGAGCCAGCGAGAAAGAGACAGAGAGACATAGAGAGATAGATAGATAGAGAGAGATAGAGATAGATAGATAGATAGATAGATAGATAGATAGATAGATAGATAGATAGATAGA
>NW_004797612.1:399242-400615 GCF_000002075.1 Aplysia californica
AGAGAGAGAGAGAGAGAGAGAGGTGTATGTGTGTGTGTGTTTGTGTATGTGCGTGTTTGTGTGTCTATATGTATGCCTGTATGGTGAGGGGAGAAATCAGCGATTCTTTGAACGTAGGATTGACACCCTAAAAACACATATTATCCACTTTGGTATGTTCCTTTTAGCGCATATTCCCATCTATGAGAAAACAAATAAACATAAATGCAATAAACACTTTTCCAAAACTGGCTGCACATCAAGTTACGAGCATAGACCTGAACCACTTGCATGTCATGAACGTAGACGATATCGTTAAGTTCCTAAAAACTAACCGCTTTCGGGAAACTTGATAAGACATTAAATTTACAAACTTGTTTACGTACATGTCAAACGAACATCAATATTCCCATCATTTGGATGTTAAAAGCATAAAAACTATCTTGAACTCTCTTATATATCGAACGACATCAACGTTTTCTTGAGTATTTCTTCTTATGGATGTCTTCTTTTTCCCCCCAGTAAGAAATTATTTTTGCAACGACACATTTCAGCCATGAGCTGAGAAAAAGGACCCCAAAAAGACAGCGGCTCATGGCTGTTGTGTGGGAAACAGGAGACCCTTACGTCCTTCATTATTTTACATGTACACCCGCCGCCAATATGTGAGGCATCGTAATGAAATCAGGCGCTCGTAAAAATGATGGAATTGAAGAAACAGACATTTTTCTGCTCGTTTAACAATTGTTTTGTCGAATTTTCTCCTAAATGCCAATACATCTTACGTTCATTAATTATAAACACATTTCCGTGTGGGTATTACTGAAAAACGTTGATGAAAGGCTCAAAAAATGAAAATTTACAGTTTTCAGTGACATTGGAAGCCACCACACTTTGGTAGCCATTTTCTCGCCAATTTCACCTCTAACACTAGGCCAAACCCATCCCACATCCTTTAATTGGAAATATCTCGACTTTTATTCTAGAAAGATAGATGTTTTTTTTCTCTTAAAAATCAAGACTTATGAACAAGTTTTAAGATGATACCAGTGACTCTACATACCCCAAAACTGATGAGCGCCTGATTACACTGCGTCGTGACACATATGTTTCTGTCTTAGCAGCATGTTTTTTGCTTCTGTGCCGTTGTTCTGCTCTCTTTTTATTCGCCTCTTCAACAGGAGAAGATTACGTATGACAGGTTCGGTGTTCAAATCCTTGTCAGAACGTGACAGAAAGGATCGTTGTCTTGAGATGGAGAGCAATTAGGTCAGAAAAAGGATCGATAGGAAGCACAAATGGAAATTGATCTTGGACAAGGAGATGCGTGGGGAAAGAGAGACGGAGTGAAGGAGAGAGGGAGTGAGAGATAGAGAGACAGACAGAGAGAGAGA
>NW_004797612.1:401010-403098 GCF_000002075.1 Aplysia californica
AGAGAGAGAGAGAGAGAGAGAGAGAGAGAGAGAGAGACAGAGACAGAGACAGAGAGAGACAGAGAGAGATAGTTGGAGAGAGGGACGAGAGAGAGAAAACTTGAACGAACAAAGACAATGACTCAAGTATAACTAAAGGTACTAAAGGGAGAGAAAAAGAAAAAAAGAAACGCCTCGTTTGTTAACAGACCCTCTATGAGAAAGTAAAACTCCACGCAAAGAAACAGCTGTGTGGCAATAAATATGATATGAATAAGAAGGGAAATAACTAATCATGTTCCGGTTAAGTTACCGTACAACTGTATTTTAGATTTACTTGTGGCATAAGTCCTAACTTGTACTTTAGAAAAAGATGTGGTGTTCTGTCAGTTTAGCCTCACACTTGGAAGGCATTTTCAACTGGGAGAGAGAGAGAGAGAGAGAGAGAGAGAGAGAGAGAGAGAGAGGGAACAAAGAGAGGGAGGGGAGAACGAGACATTGAGAAAGAAACTAACTTTCTGGTTTCTTGGGTTCGAAAGTAGTCGGGGATTAAAATAGTGTTTAAACAAATTACATCACATTAGACACTTTTTAAAAAGTCATCATCATCGAGTGCTACAACTGCAACAGACATCCGCGATTATGGTTCGCCATTAATTAAAATGTCTTTTCTTGGATGCTCTAAAAATATAGATATAATCCTGATATGTCCCCATCACCCGTCTGTTCAGTCTTCCCAAGTAAGTTACAGATACACGTCTTAAAAATAGATGAACAATTGAGGGTGCTTCTACATATGGATGACCTCGGAAATAATAGAAACCCCTGAAATAACCCTTCACAAAATAGCTTCAGCTAATTGCCCACAAATGTCCAGAACCGCAAAATTATCAAACAGTTTTCCACTTGTGCTTTTCTGGAATCCGGAAAACATTACTTCCTTGATCCCAGCAGACGTAATGCAGTTACTATCTTATTTCCCGGGTTATTACAGGCTTGGTAATAGCACATGTCAGTGAAGTTTGGGAAGAGCCGTTGGTTCAGTTTGTATCGTGCTAGGCTATGGCGTGGATGACCATTGCTCTCATTCCGAATGGAGTCTCCGAAAGATGATGGGTTCAATCCCTCTTCCAACTTCGTTCAGTCTTATGGGAAATTTGCGTTAATGTTCTTCAAAATAATGGTTCAATCGGTTAAAAAGACGTCTTCGACAATCAACGAGCAGTATTGATTTTTAGATGTAACTTCCGGCGTACTCATAACCGTAAGATTGCTGGTTCGGGGGTTTGAGGCTCAACTTGGTCCAACATTGTGTCCATAGGAAAGACACTTTACGCGAATTTTCCCTCTTGGCTCGGTTCAGTCGGATATGGGCGTTAAATTTGGAGGTTCCTCCATTTAAATAGTAGTAGTAGTAGTAGTAGTAGTAGTAGTAGTAGTAGTAGTAGTAGTAGTAGTAGTAGTAGTAGTAGTAGTAGTAGTAGTAGTAGTAACAACAATAATAATAATGAATAGCATTTGTGTAGAGCAAATTTCCGCTTTAACAGCAAGCTCTATGCGCTTTACAATCTATAATATTATCATCCCAACAGATCTCAAAGTATTCTGAAACAATCTTAACTTCCTGGAAAGCATGCAGTACAAGGAGCCATTTTACAAGCGCTAAAACCCTAACATACTAACAGTTTCGTAAGAGGATCGTGAAACTTTTACAACTTTTACACACTTTCAATCATAGAATGGTAAAAAAGGGACATAATCTTATTGTCAACACGGAAACTTAAAAAAAAAAATTTCCTTAAAAGAAACATTCTTTGATTTACTCTTGTGCATAAAAAAGTAAATCAAAGATTGTTTCTTTTAAGGAAATTAAAAATTTCCCGTGTTGACAATAAGATTATGTCCCTTTTTTACCATTCTATGATTGAAAGTGTGTAAAAGTTGTAAAAGTTTCACGATCCTCTTACGAAACTGTTAGTATGTTAGGGTTTTAGCGCTTGTAAAATGGCTCCTTGTACTGCATGCTTTCCAGGAAGTTAAGATTGTTTCAGAATACTTTGAGATCTGTTGGGATGATAATATTATAGATTGTAAAGCGCATAGAGCTTG
>NW_004797612.1:405838-408366 GCF_000002075.1 Aplysia californica
TCTAGGCTGGGTTATTTATTGTTAACGAACATTCTGTCTGTTAGCACTTCATGGGGAGGGGGCGTTTTCGTAAGTCTTAGGTAACCATCAGATGAGGTAAACAGCTGTCTGATTTGCTTATCTTACGACTAATGAAATAAAACAGAAACTTTATACAGAGCTTGTGGGGTGAATGATGGTGGTGTGCTGTGAATAAAATTAAACATAGATCTATAAGAAAAAACAGCAAATAGCTGGAGAAATTTATAAAATAATATTGTGTGCTTTTCCTACACCCGTGGCAGATGGCACAAGTAGACCATTAATTGCATAAAGCCAGCTCTTTAAAATCTAGAAACGATTTAATTCTTTGAAGACTCACAAACTTGTCTTTCGACAACGTTCGAAGACGTGCTATATAGGGGTATAACTTTAATATTCAAACAGATATTTTGTTTTGGTTTTCTTTAAGTTTTCTTTTCCCGAAACTTTAAAAGCCATGCGACAACATGCTTACAATAAAATATGCAAGTTCATGTTTATGATTTGCGCATTACGGTTTGAAATGTGACGAAATATTGTCTTTGCTTTGCTTCTTATCAGAAACACACGTCTGCATGTCTTCAGTGAGTTAATAATAATACTATAATGTTTATGAAAATCTACAGCTTACGGAAATAATTACTGGTGCTTGCGTTGTATTAATTCTTGTTGCATCGCAATGGAGGTGTTCTGTGCATGTTTGTTTAAGCGTTCGAGCGTACTGTAAAGCGTAGGTATGCGCTATACAACTGCAATTATTTTTATTATTATCATTAATTATATTACGTTTATGAATACCAGACAAATTACCCATTAAACGGGGTAGAGGGGAGGACATTAAGCTTCCATTAAATCTTTGGAATTTAAGTACTGCACACACACACACACACACACTCTCTCTCTCTCTCTCTCTCTCTCTCTCTCACACACACACACACACACACACACACACACACACATACGCGCGCACGCGCACGCACACACGTTACCTTGTGCATCCTGTACATCGTTTTATTAATTGGGTGTTGGGAATCTGCAGGGCTTTTTGGATTTTCAAAAATCTCTCTCAAAATACAAAAAGTTATGGCCTAGCAAAGCGCCTTTCGATGTAAGACAAACAGGCAAACAAAAAAAACCCACCAGAAAGACAGAAAGAGACGGAGGCAAACAGACTGACAAACAGACAGACAGACAGACAGACAGACAGACAGACAGACAGACAGACAGACAGACAGGCAGACAGAAAGACAGACAGACAGGCTGACAGACAGACAGACAAACAGACATACAACAGAATAGTATATTTATCACTACGGAAAAAAGCGCAATCAAAGCGAACATACATGTATATTACTTTAGATTACCACAGAGAAGACGATGTCATGTCTAATAAACTGCTCGTGCACTGATGAATAGATAGAGAGGAATGAAAAGAATGGAATCATACACTAAACAACCCCGCTGATAGTGCTCTCCCAACACAACTTCCGTGATTACCAAAGAGCAAAGATATGACATCAACAGCGCATGTCAGGCGCGAGCAAGCTTCCGGTGTTGTCTTCCGACGTCTGGAATATCAAAATAAGCAGCACAACACAGTGGTAAACAAGGCTGCAAGTCTTTAGCCGCTTTAAGCAGCGTGTCCATCTAAGCAGAAACGATCCGACCCGATTTTCGTCTGGAGGAGGCAGGATTCGGTCGGTTCGTTTCCGACTTGCGTGAAGTAGTCAGATCAAAGGTAAAGGAACGCAAAGTGGTTTTATCAGATCGTGAACGATTAAAAACAGGTAATAGTAATAGTTAATTTTTGACATGCGCTTGGTGCTGTACTTAGGTAACTATGAGGCGTATATGACATACGTTTTTTTCGTCTAAACTTAAACTTAGAATTTTGTTTTGTTTTGTTTTAGTTCTGGCTGGATCTACGGCTGATTAAAATAAATGCCTCATGTACCATTCCAAACGACCTGATCTTTCGTCTTCCGATAAAAGACGAGTCGTTTTGTTTGACACAACAGAACGGAATTCTCACTGATTGCTATGAAAAAACAAACAAACAACCAGTGCTATTTTTCAGAAACCCATTTTGTGAGAGATGGACGACTTATGGTCGGTGGGTATCCGTTTTGGTGGACACGCGGGCTTAATGTTCTTACCTGTACGTGGCGATGTAATATATCGGCGGAAACATGTAACTGTCATGCCGATAATCTAACCAGAAGACGGATGGACTTTGCGCCGACTGTGCATGACATATTGTGAGTGCTTTGTGTTTACTGGGGATCTAATATTATTACTGCAGTACGAAGATGACGAAAAGTGATGAGAACAGTAATAGAATTTTTTTAGTGGTAAAAAAATAAAAAAAATAATAGGCTAATGATAATAATAATTACAATAAAACGAATTTAGATACTCCTACTATATTGCACTTCTACACCTACTACTCCTCCTCCTCCCCCCTCCTCTTCCTCCTCCTCCTCCTCTTCCTCCTCCTCCTCCTCCTC
>NW_004797612.1:411583-414132 GCF_000002075.1 Aplysia californica
GGTATATATATAATAATCAAGAAAGCACAGTGGGGTAGAGAAGGTCAAGCGCCTCATAATGGAGGGTAAAGAATACTGACACAGAGAGGATATGCATGTAAACAACTTCAAGATAAAGCCTTTTCTGCATTAAAAAAGACATTATCTTTAAGGTTTATTTAACAATGGAAACAGCAAATCAAGTAGGATTCTGAGAATATAATCGCATATCAAAGGACAAGGAATCAAGTCAAATCCCATATACGTTTAGAATGACGTTCTAGATATAAAGATTTGATTTTAAGGCATGGATACGTGTTTTGTTTTAGACGTGTTGCGAAGCCAGCAGAATTTTATAGGATTTACTTTAATAATACAATATAACGTTGATAATAATCATGTTGTCATCATAATGACATCAAGGATCGATATTATGCACAATAATGAAAAGTGTGTTCGGAAGAGGAGTTTGTGTAAGCATGTGTGTGCGTGTTTGTGTGTCCGTGTGTGTTTATGAGAGTGAGCGTGTCTGCGTTTGTAAATGTGGATACGAGAGAGAGAGAGAGAGAGAGAGAGAGTTAGAACCGTTACTATTAAGAATTATGAGGAGAAAACACATTCACTTACCCAACTCTGTCCAGTTTTCACATTATCTCCTCAACCCAACTACGAACATAGTCAAATTATGTTGTTCGTGCTTGCACTAACGAACCTGCGAATAGTAGAACAAAGGTGGCAGTCCATACTGAAAATGCATATCAAATTATTGAAACAAACTTGAACTTTGAATGATAGATCTATATTCAAATGTTCGTGAAATATGGACTGTGTATAGTTTATGCATTGAGGTCAGCACAAAAAACATAAAAAAATGACTCCTGACTATTTCTGCAGCCTTTCAGCTGCTACGACTTGACTCCTTCTTACTGCTGTCTCTCAGCCACACCCCTGATCATATGCAAGGAAAGATCTACACCAAGCTTTCTCGGACAAACGCGAAAAATCTCGGAGGTCCCGTGTGCCAGTTGCGCACGTTAAAGGTCCCTTGGGGGTCTAAAATCAATAGGAGTAGGCTTCGGCCACCATCCGGGGAAAATTCAAAATTTCCTACCTACTGAAAATGTTTAATGTGTCCCGCGACGTAAAACACTTACAGAAAAAAAGAGTTAATGTTCACAAATAAAGACCATGATTGAAAAGATAAATAAAGACTTTGTAATTTTGAAAATTCTCATTTTGCATGGTAAGTAACCTAGAGTTCCTGGATCATACTCAGCTGTTTTTAGAGAGATATACGGAGCAAAGAAAAAAAAATAAATAAAATCGCATTTGAAGAAAACAGGGGCGAGAAATCTAAAAAAAATGTTTTAATGAAAATATTGAACTTGCCCCAAGAGAGGTTCTCCTCTAAATCCTTCCAAATACAGTTTGAGAAACTGGCGTCTTTGGTGTATTAGCTAAGCTCTTTGCTACTGCAGAAGATGTGAATTCAATACCTATTTTATGGGTGCGCATCGCCATCAGTCATTTGTATCCTGTTTATCCTAGATTGACCCCGACAGGTAGAGTTGAACAAGCCAATATCTTAATTGAAATTTGTCGACAATACCGTAAAGATTTTGCAAACATTTTACTACCAGTCAGGGAAAACAACAACAGCTCCCCCCCCCCAACTTTTCCCCCACCTTTGGCAACTGTTTCACGTTGCTCGCAACTGCATAAGGTCTTAAGAACACGGGGACACATTAACCGTTCAGATGGTATGAAATTTTGAATTCTGCCTAGGTGGCAGCCAAAGCCTACTCTTATCGATTTTGAACCACCAAGGGATCTTTAACGTGCGCAACTTGGACACAGGACCCCTGAGATATTTCGCCTTATCTAAGATGGTTAGGTGTTAGATGTTATCTACCATAAGATCAGTGGTCTGGCTGAAAGACAGTAGCAGTGAGAAGAGGCCAAGGAACAATATATTTAAAGTGTGGACTATGAGGCTAACAGGTCAAGCTGTATGTGCCACCATCTCCAACGATAAGGAGGGACGGACAAAGTGAAATCGTTTTCAGTTCTCAAAATATTGAATACGGATACTCATGTGGCAGAGTGATTAGCTTCATCGAAATCGCATTGAACCTTGTAGTAAGCTAGCGGTCTCCCGATCCCTTCCTTCCAGTCCTGAAATTGCGTCGATAGAGCGCCCGTAAGAGGTTAATTGCTCCAGTGAAACCTAAGATCAGGAGTCTGGAATAATTGATGAGCGACTAGGGAACTTTCCCTGTAGGTTCAGACTGGATTACAACTACGGACTGAGTGCAACCAACTGGCTATGTATGTGGGTTTGTGGATTCAGACTGGATTTCACCTAAGTGATGTGTGGAGTCATCAAGGTGTGTGGGCATGGAGGTATTTTTGTAGGGAGATAAATGGTGTTACGGTAAAGGGGAAGGATAGATTATAGATATAAGAGATTCTCGTTCGTTAGTCTTAATCCTGTACCTTACATATAAGATATATTATATGAGTACACGGGCACTTGGGGTGCGTGTGTGTTGCTATATATATAATATATA
>NW_004797612.1:416589-418401 GCF_000002075.1 Aplysia californica
GGTGTTGCTTGCATCTTACAATAGACGATATTTTTCTCTCTGAGGTTTCATGCCTGGGACTGAATTGACTCACTATAATTTTCTCTCGCAACGTTTCAGGTTTCGAAACAACTTTTCACTTTTCACCTTGAAAAACATAAACAGGCTTCAGTAGCTGGACATTGTTAGATTGAGAACAGTTCAACAGTGCAGGCCAACCACTGTACAATAAGTGCGGAAAAGGCGCAAAAGGGGGGAGGGGGGGGGGCATAATATGTATATTTGTGTGTAGAAATCTTATGTTCAAAATTTGCCTGAAAGAAAAAACCAATAACCTGAGGAAAACTCCACTTCAGGGCGATTAAACTGAGCTTTGGGAATGTTTTGTTTTAGTAGAGGGTTTTACGGCGCTCGCAACTGCATAAGGTCATACGAGCGCCAAGGGGTGGAAGTCAACAGAGAAATCTTTACAGTGAATCAGACTTACTCTGTGCTTGCTCACCTCTCTTGCTTCAACGGCACAAAGTCTGCTTCGACTAGGACTATCAAGGCACCCCGGAAATAGCAGGTCACAGGAGTGTGACAAACATACAAAAGAAGTAGAGGAAAATGACGATAGTGAGGATTAGGAAAGAAAAAGCAGCAGTTCACCGTTGTAGATCAGGCAAAGTTATGAGTGTGGCATGATGAATCAGCCCATTTACAATTTGGGAATTGAAGATCAGGACAACATGTCACGTATCTCGTCTTACTCATTAGCTGTGCCGGGTACTGCAAGCGATTGCACCACTATTAACTAACTGCAACAGTGAAATATAGTATATTATTATAAAATATTGCGCTACCTCAAAATTACAAAGCTCTATCTGCTCAATACCTAGTTTTGAGAAATTTGACGTCAAGGATTTTGAGTTTAAAATCATGTCAAGCTTTTTTAAAAATACAATTCTTTGAATATCTTGATAAAGATTCCGAATAAACTAACAATTATGGCGCTCATATGACCTTACGAAGTTGCGAGCGCCGTAAAACCTCTACTATAACTAACTAAACAAACGATTTCGATAGAGCAGATAGCCCATTTGGTTTCTGGCATCACGGTCTTACTAACCCAAAACAGTAAAACATGTCAGATAGAACTTTGTAATTCTGAGGAAGCAACTAAATTAAGTCGCTGTTCCCCGGTCGCTGTTTCCCGACAATGATGACGTCAAAGTGGCTCTTCTCCGGCACATTTGCACCAGGAGTGTCTTCCTGGGGGAGGGGGAGGGAGGGGTGTGTGTGTGTGTGTGTTTTATTATATTTTTACACTTAGAGAAATTATGAATACTAAGCTCTTGACGCATTGGTTAGTTGTCCATGCACTGCATGTATTATACTTCGTCCATATTGTAAACTGAAACTTTCGATTGCCAATGTTTACTCACCAGGGTTGGAAAATAAACACTCTGTGCGTGGTCGATAATCATCGACGTTTGCGACCTATTTATGAGTACAGTTGCTTAATTACCACAGTGTGTGAACCCGTTTAGAGTGCAGGGGAGAAATGGTGTCTCGACAATACTGGAAGGAAGTCTTTTTTCAGCACTTAATAATAATAATAATAATAAATGACACTTATATAGCGCTCAACCCCGAATAAAGTACACAGGCTCTGAGCGTTTTACAATACAGTACAACATACAACAGTAACATGAAACGTTGTGTTCTGACTAAAGAAAATTATTCCAAATATTCATCTTATTAATTTAAAAACAGAAACGACTTCAGCTGACATTTGAAAGAATCAAAAGATTTGATTTCTGCCAACGTACTTGGTAAAGCATTCCAGAT
>NW_004797612.1:421069-422488 GCF_000002075.1 Aplysia californica
AGTGAGCGTGTGTGAGTGTGTGTGAGTGTGTGTGGATGTGAGTGTATGCCATAGATGGTGTATGCGCATATGTGAGTGTGTGATTGTGTGTGTGCGTTTGCGTGTATTTGTGTATGGGTTTATGTGGGTGCACGTGTGTGTGCGCGCGCGCGTGTGTGTGTGTAAGTGTGTGTGTGTGTGTATGTGTGTGTGTATGTGATTACGTGTGTACGTGTTTGTGTTTGAAGGGTGGATGAATAAGAAGAGCAGAGGTGGAAATGAGTTTTACGTTGACACAAAGCTTTTAGACATTTACCGCACAGAATACAAACAAGCTCAATTTTTGTTTGTTTATTCTTAAGCGCATTTAACCCTATCTGTACGCCCCGGGGGTCATTTTGTACCCCCTGGGTTGTATTCTTCACATTTTGAAATACTTCTAGTACGAAGATCTCTTTGAAACTTTCAGTATTTCTTTAAAAAATCATTTCGACAGCCTTCTATGCAAAGCGTACGGATCGGATTAACGAGTAAATTTCCTCTTTGTTAAGTGGTGGCACAGAGTTCCCCACGTCGTATAAACACGATGGTAAAACACGACGTACGGATAGGGTTAAGTCAAATTAACGGCCTTAGTCTTTTTTCCCCCTCTTCTTTTCTTCCTCCAGTTCATTCTTTTCCCAGACATCCCTTAGTTTTTCTCTTTTCTCATTCCTTTTCTTTTCTATCTTTCTCCGTGTTTTGTTCTCCGTAACTTAATCCCGGTGTCTTAGTTTCTTTCATTCCAAGCTTTATTTATTTCTCTTTGTCTCCTAATAGAACTTCTTGTGGTATTTTAGCCTTGCGCGATACGTGAAGACATCTGCACTAAGGTAGTTGGGTGTGGTCTCGGAGTGTGTGGTAATCCTTGGTTGGAAATCCCGACCAAAGAATGGAGAGAAAATGCATCTTTTCCTCCTGTCTGAAAGAGGTACAGGGTCATAAATAAAGTGTCAATTACACGTGAAGTAACTCACTTTCAGTAGCATCATAACATTATTATATAAAATGTTCTGTTCGCCCATTTCTCTGTCTTCTCCGGCCTTCGCTGAGCATACGATCTATTTTTGTTTTTTGTTTGTTTTATTTTTGTTTTTGTATATCTAAATGTTTAATTTATTTTACATTATCGTTTGACGTCGTGATCTGATCATTTCTCCGATATATGAACTCGTACTTATACAACCCCTCTTACGTTGTAGCATGTGTGCACATGTCATATAGATACACGAACAAAAACACACGTGAACGAACAGGTATGCAATCACTCATACGACCCTTTCCTACTAAAACACACACACGCAAACACACACACACACACACACACACACTCACACACACACACACACGCATACATATACACACACGAGCGCGTGCACTCGCGTGCGCGCACGCACGCAC
>NW_004797612.1:426744-433429 GCF_000002075.1 Aplysia californica
TATTATTAACAACAACAAAAAAGAAAAGCAATTTAAAAACTATTGAATTTTAAGAAAACTCTCCTGCGCTACAATTACCATCTTCCCCGTGTATATCAGTTTGTCGTCAGTCCGTCTCCTCCTTCTCGCTCTCTCTTTCCCTATTCGTCCTTTCCTCTCTATCTCCCTCCTTCCTCCCTTCCTCCCTCCCTCCCTCCTTCCTTCCACCATCTCTCAATCTTTCTATTTTGCGCCCCCCTCCCCTTTCCCCAACTCTCACTCTCATTCTTAAACGGAAGGTCCAGTCAGGAATAAATTCCGTAATGCTCGTGTCTGACACAACCAGAAGTCTTTTTTGGTACTTGGTAGGGTAATTAAACTTTTTCAGAAGTAGATACTTTTTGCTTTACTTTTACTTTTTCATCCCCTGTTGCCGTCAAGCGTCGAGGGGAGATGTGATTTTCTATGGTAGGCCAGCTCCGCAGCTCTTTCAATTGTGATGTTATGTTTTCTTTGGGTGTCCTTGACACCCTTGTGTCCTTGACACCCTTGGTCCACCTTTTGCGTGGCCTTCCTCTTCCTTTATATACAGCCTGAGTGCTTGATGTTAAAGTAGATGCAAGGCCTAAAAGGCCAACAGCATTAATTTTATCATCCCTTAACTTACATATCAATACCTTATCAAACCATTTGATACCGTTCCATACCGGTTCATACAATCCCAGTACATACATGATCACCTATTTATTCACTAGAGCTGGGCGAAGAGTCGATTCCGGAACCGATCCCCACGATTAATGCTACGGAAGAAAAGTTCTGACTCCTTTTAACGAAAACCAACGATTACCAGATTCTTTTCTTTAAAAATTTTGTTATGAAAAATAAAAGTTGATGCTTTCAATAATCGGGAACCTAGCCGCCCAGCACTACTATTTATTTGTGAAGGAGCGTGGTGGAATCAGGCTCTCGTCAAAATAATCAAAGTGACGAAACTTGCATTTTTCCACAGGTTTGTGAATTCTTATAAAATTTTTGTTTTTTGGCTCAACACCTTTCATGCCCATTTAAGAACTCAGCTCTGTGTGGATTGTCAGAAAAACGTTGATAAAAGGCACTAAAAATGTAAATTTTCATTTACCACAGGCTCTTAGAGTAAGGAAATAACTAATCTTTGGCGGCTATTTTCTCACTAATTTTACCTCTGAAAACAGGTGATCCCCCACCTCCTTCAATTGCAAATATCTCGACTTGTATTTAAGATAAATATATATTTTTTTTCATCCAAATAAAGACAAGTGAACAAGCTTTAAGATGATGTCAATAACTCTACATGCCCCAAAATTGACGAGAGCCTGGTTCCACCACGCTGTCTCACATTTGGGCAAGTACCAGCACCGCCACTGATGAGGACGTTTAATTTCGTTTATCAAAACAGAAATTACGTATTTTATAAATGCATCTTTTGTCCTACATAATGAAAATCATATTATGACTCATATTATGACTCTTTATTCACACAACAATTCTTCCAACAAGGAAATACATATTTTAGACCTAAATATTTGGGTTCGAACCACAAGCACAACCACGATGTGTTATTCATGTCCCTAGTGTTGTGACTTGTAACACAGCTTGCTTAGAGGCTTGTTTTTGTAAGTGTTTTACGTCTCTCGACACTGCATAAAGTCATACGAGCGCGCGGGACACATTACACTTTTTTAGTTGGTAGGAAATTTTGAATTTTGCCCGGGTGACGGCCGAAGCCTACTCTTATCGATTTTAGACCACCAAGGAATTTTTAATGAGTGCAACTTGCACACTAGACCTCCGAGATTTTTCGCCCTTGTTAGAAAAGACTAGGTATAGATCTTTCCGACCAGAAGATCAGGGGTGTGGCTGAAAGACAGCAGTAAGAAGGAGCCAAATAGCTGTAGAAAGGCTGCAGAAAGAGTCAGAAACCCAGAGGAGGGGTGAAGAGAGGTGATGGGGTGGGGGCAGAAAATGGAGACGAAAGCAGACGACAGAAGATCGCTAGATAGCAGGAAAAGCGGTGAAAGGAGGCAATTTTAGAGAAGAAAATTTTTCCATCGCTACACGGATTCGAACCCGGGACCTTTGAATAAGAGGCGAACATATTAACCTCTTGGTCACGAGAGTCCCCTTAGAGGCTATACCTTCTTTGCTTTTTGCCCTTTTGGGGATGGAGTCAATATTGCCATTTTTCTCTATGACCTTATCTCGGAGTGACAGTTCGCGACATCCGGGCACTTCCGGTTGTCACGAAAGCTGTCCACCTGATTGGTTCGCTGAAGAGCACCAAGCACTGCCAGTGGGCTTGTGAGTAAACACTGTGACCTAGATTTTTTTATCAACGATTCTGCTTCGGCGGAAATGGAAAAACGGGAAAGTGGCTGGTTATGTGTTGGGACCAGATTTGCATGTTTAGAAGGTTCGTTTCTCATGTTTTTTGTTTACCGGTATCATTTTGTCTTCGACTTGAAATTAAATGTAAAATTGATTTTGTGGGGGCCGGGTTCTTTTGGGTATGGGTGTGGGGGTTGTTTCTCTATAGGCATTTTACCACATTTTATTATGTAGACAGCAACATTGATCTAAGATTTGTAGGTACATTTAAGCATTCTAATCCAGGTTGGGTTGGGGGGGGGGTTGCTCCTCTTTGAGCCTTTTACTACATTCTATTATGCAGACAGCAAAATTGACCTAAGATTTGTAGGTACATTTGAACATTCTAATCCAGACTGAGAGAAGAAGGATGGGTCACACAAAATGAGAGCTTCTTAATTACAGGTATTATGGCAGGAATAGCAACAGCCTATAAATAACGTTTGTTGTCATATTTTTACTCTGCAGCCGATATGAAAGTAGTGTTGTACCCAACACCAAGAATGCTTAGGTGTACTCAGGTTAACTTGTTTACTTTACTTAAACTTATGTGTCTCCCCTTGGGACTCTTACAACTGCATAGCATTTAAACTAAAATGCTCCGACCCCGACCCCGACCCCGACCATGTCATACACAAATAGGCTAAAACAGCACCTGGACATGGATGGCTGGTGCCTCTATAAATAAATCATTGATGGTCTGGTCTGGTCATACACTATTGCACCCGGTCCGACGTTGTGTCCTTTGGAAAAGGCACTTTACACCAATTACACACTTGGCCAGGTCCTTTCGGAGACGAACGTTAAACTAGGAGGCCCCGCCTCTTAAATAACCTAATAGTGTTGATAGGGGCGTTAAACCCATACCATTTCACCCTTTCAACATTTTCACTATTGTAGCCTGTTAAGGGCATTTTACTTTCTAACATCGGATGAACTGAGGATCAAAATGGAAAGCAAAATTTCATTGAAAGAAGCAAACAAATAAAACAAAAACAACAACAAAACAAAACAAAAATTACCCCCCCCCCTCCTCCACACTCGTACCGAACAAAGTCTTACACCTTGAAGCGGGGAAGGAACTCGAACTCAAAACATTTGGTGGTGCAACTCCAGCACCTGCCCTTTAGACTGACTTCTACCTGATGTGCTGGCGTGAAAGAAAAATAAACTGCTGATGTGAAATTTTGGGTGATCCGTTATCT
This sequence comes from Aplysia californica, assembly GCF_000002075.1. Lineage (NCBI taxonomy): Eukaryota > Metazoa > Mollusca > Gastropoda > Aplysiida > Aplysiidae > Aplysia > Aplysia californica. Next base: position 430,332 of record NW_004797612.1, read on the forward strand.
CAGTTGGTTCTTTACTGGACTGTGGTGTTAGCACAACTGGTTTGAATCTCTCCACCCCGCATTATTGAAATGAAGTTGCCTCTAGTTATGTTCTGCAACCCACAATGGGCGTTACCTTTTAGAAGACAGTACGGGGGTGGTTGGCGGGTGCTCTGGTGCGGTTTGCACCTTCTTTCTTATAAACAATCTCTCGTCTCTATCTCCCCTCTCTTTTTGTGTTTGTTTCTCTCTTGTAACACCTCTAATCTTCGACACTTGTTTGACCTTATTGTGTTGCAAGTGCCGTAAAACTCTTACGAAGTCAGTACATTATCTTCTAAATAGATTCTGGATCATTGTTTTCTTCGTTTTGTCGCGGGTGACTAGAGTGCGTCACTGGCAGGTCCTACTTCTTTACTTTCCGTTTGTTGGTCCCATTTGTCTGTCATACTTTACCCCAGCTCTAAATGACAATTTATTGTGTCGATGTGCTTCCCTTTAGTAAAAAAACAAACCTCATTCATTATAAATACTGCGCTTGCCTGTTCTACAATTGCTCCGGTATCCTCAAATACCAAATTTAATTCCCCCCCCCCCCTAGCATTTTAGTGAGTTGTGAATTCTTGTAGTTTAGAAACGTTCTGACACTTCTTACTAAACGTGCTGCAATAGATACACAATTATAAGAGGTGACTCCTTAACTACGTAATTTTCGGAGATCCGAGCTTCTTAGACATCCTTACTGCACTGAAAGGTGACTTAAAACGTACAACACCATTCTATACTTGTACTAACCGCTAAAAACTGTAGCTATACACCATAGAGGGAGGGGGAGGGGGGATTGTTGCTAACGGTATTGATTTGACAGTATAAGTCAAAAGAGTATCCTTCGACAAAAACTCATCATCTGTGCATGTCAGCCTAGCCTCGTCAAGCTGTTGTCCCTCCTCTGTACAAGTAACTCAGAACAAGGGCAGCCGATAGTTTTTTAAAACTTTTACTCCTGCACACTGATGCGCTGCTGTTGGGGGTTGGAGGGGGGGTCACACGGCTTTGTTCTCTTGTTTCGGATCACACATGTGGCTACTAAAACAGTCGCAAATCAATAATTTTCACGAAAATTTCAAACTTTATTGCAAAAACATCAATAAATTATGGGGTAGGACAGAGGGGGGCGCGGCATGCTTCCCTGAAATCCACCAAATTCTTTTTTTTTACACATCAGGTATGGGATGCGGAGGTAGGGGGGAAAGGGGGTGGGCGTGAATCGCTCCGGATTGGTCCAAAGCCCGGAAAATGACTGCGCAATTAGGCTTAGTGTACTATATTTCGAATAAAAACCATTTTACACCCCGTCGCGAGAAACTGTACTACTTGGTAACTGACGAAGGAAGGATTAATAACAGCGACCCAAAATTTAATGTCAGGTACACTTAGTGGTGGCCCAATTGATAGGCGTTTTGTGTCAAGGGGGGAGGGGGGCGTTACATTTACTATTATCAATTTGACTAACAATTTGTTTTACTTGTCTTCGTTAATAATCTGGTCGTTTTGTCTCTCAGATCAATTGTTTACATTTCTGCCCCTTAATCAAGACATATAGGGCAATATAATTTGACTTTAAACATTAATTACGGTCAAGGTTATCATGAAAACACAAATAATTAATAATTGTTGGTACAGTCGAACCTGTTCTAACGGCCACCTGTCAATATGAACAGAGAAGTAAAAAAAAGTTGTTCCCGCAGCCGATTCGGACATTGGGGATTGTCTTGTTAGTGAGACAAATTCCAAGGCCTTCGGCATATTGTGGTAGGGTGCCCAGTTCCTTTGCACGCCGCCTTTACTTCCCCAACTCGCAGTCAGGTACCCATTACTACTGGGTGGGCAGGAGTGGGCGAACAAAACCAGTGTCCGAACCGAGGCTCAAACCCGGACTTTCCGCTTCGGAGACGAGAACACTAACCGCTCCGCCACCGCACCCTCGAAAAGAGAAGTAAAGCTGAAAAAATGTACGTATCGCATCAGATGCATCATTCTACCACATGCACGAAGTTAATTACACGACCTTTAGAGTTATATAGATACATAATCCAAAGAGCAATACACCCTGATGGCTATTGTCAGAATAACCATCAGTGTGTATAGCTCTTTGGATTATGTATCTATATAACTCTAAAGGTCTTGTAATTAAATTACTGCATGTGGTTGAATGATGCATCTGATTATGGGATATGTACATTTTTTCAGCTTTACTTCTCTTTTCATATTGAATTTTAATGAGAGTAATATATCATTTAAATTTCTATGTATACCTGCCTGTGTTTTTACGGTCCTGTACAGCAGAGAAACATTTTCCTCTGGGATTAAAAAAAGTATGACTTTATCTTATCTTATCATGGAAATCACTTTTACAAAAAAACACTTTCACTTCTTTGTTCCCCTTTTGCGTTTTTTAAACATTTTAATGCCACTGTGTAAGACACCCACCTCTCCACAAATGTCACTTTTCTCACAGTAACGGATGGCCGTCTTAGATAGTTTAGACTGTAATTGATAGTACAATCGAACATGCTCTAACTGCCACCCGTCCAAGACGATCACCTGTGTAAACGTTCACTTCTCATTTTCCCCTTGCGTTGTTTATATCATATTAACGATAAGATGTTCAAGAAGTCCACTTGTTTAACCCATGAACGGGTGGCCATCTTGGGCCAAGATGACTATTATTATAGAATGAGTCGGGAGAAAGCCTGTGAATTTTTTTGTCTTAATATAGGTGATTTACGCTCTCATCGACCAATTTAGATCATATGGAGGCGGGTTCCCGACCCTGCTTGTCAGGACCAACCCGAGCTGAGAGGGATACAACATTCCAACAGAAAAACCGATATATCGAATGAAAATCCACCCCTCTCTGGAATTAAACTCAGGTCTCCTGTGTACGACAGCGAAGCGCCTGAAGGGAACAGACAAATAATATAATAACTGCACCCTACCAAGAAACGAGTGGAATACTCGAGAGATTTAGGCCGACAATGCGCCAAAAATTAATACTCCCCGATCCCCTCATAAGTCTGTCTGTCTATCTGTCTGTCTGTCTGTCTGTCTACCTGCCT
>NW_004797612.1:433647-440560 GCF_000002075.1 Aplysia californica
TCTCTCTCTCTCTCTCTCTCTCTCTCTCTCTCTCTCTCTCTCTCTCTCTCTAACCCTCTAAATATAGCCTAACATTTAAGACACCAAAAAAGACTTATGGAGTCATTTTATTTTAACCGACTTTTTTCCAAGGAGTGTAGTTGTCGCTGTTTATCATAGCGCTCTGAGTCAGAAATGATAGTGCTAGTGCCTCAAAATGGTAGTTCCAGCGACTAGAGATGGAGCGAAACTATTATTTATGATAAATGTCATGTTTGCGACAAATCTGGGTCTTCCAGTTTCAGTTTTATCCTGTGGGAATAAAAGAGCACATTAATTTTATTTTCAGAATGCCCAAAGACTACGGATTCAGTTTATTTTTAAACATCACTGTATGGTTTTCAGCTGTGATTTTTAAGAGAGTTTGTCAGTTGTGGGCTGTAAGAACGGAAGAGAAAAGTTCTCAATTTCATAGGCAAAAATGGAAACAATTTGTAACGTTTAATCAGAAATGCAAAATTATTATGAAAAATGCGTTATGCCATGCATTGCCTTCATGTAATATTTTATTACTTCATGTGTTTGCATTTTAGTACATTATAGTTCTTGCTGTGTCAACGTATGTTCTCTCTGCGTGTTGTATATGAAGTGTTTTTTGATAAAAAGAAATAGTTCATAGCAAAAGTGGTGCCCTTGACTCGGTTCTAAGAGTAAAGAATAAAGAAGATAGACGATGCACGCACACAAGCAGTGGCTAAGGCTGACTTGTTTGATAGAGTAATCCAAGTGAGACAAAGAACCAGATAGAGCTGAGGCCTCGGAAAGTTTTCCCAAAATAGGAACATAACTAACAAACCTTCTTATTCGAGGCGGCATCACTAAGTGAATGAAAACAAACTTGGAATTCATTATTGTATGTTCACTAACTCAAAAAAAAGTCGATAAAAAAATCACAATAATTAATATTTATCTCATTTAGAGCAAAGCGTAATCATGATTTTTTTCACAGTAAATTTAACTAAATATTATGTGCATACGCAAACAGATGGCAAACAGGCAGAGATGACAATATGTATTATCAATTTGTTTTCAAATTGGCTGTCTTTATCTAGATTTTCTCAGCCATGAGCCGATGCCATAATAAAGCCTTGACCTGGTTGTAGTGGGGTAAAAAGTCGAGGAAAAAAGCACTCAAAGCAGGAATGATATTTTTAGAAGTTAGCCTCCCTTATCTTTTTGAGATAGACTCTACCCAGGGGGCTCTCGTGGCCTAGAGGTTAAGGTGTTGGCCTCTCATTCAAAGGTCCCGGGTTCGAATCCGGGTAGCGACCAAAAAATTTTCTTCTCTAAAATTGTCTCCTTTCACCTCATTTCCTTCTCTCTAGCAATGTTCTGTTGTCTGCTTTCATTTCCACTTTCTGCCCCCACCCCCTCACCTCCTTTGCCCCCTCCTCTGGGCTCCTGATTCTTTCTGCAGCCTTTCTACTGCTACTCCTTGGCTCCTCCTTACTGCTGTCTTTCTGCCACACCCCTGATCTTCTGGTAGGAAAGATCTACACCTAGCCTTCTCGGACAAGGGCGAAAAATATCGGAGAGCCCGTGTGCAAGTTGCGCACGTTAAAGATTCCTTGGTGGTCTAAAATCGATAAGAGTAGGCTTCGGCCGCCACCCGGGCAAAATTCAAAATTTCCTACCAACTGAAAATATTAGGTGTATCCCGCGCGCTCATATGACCTATGCAGTTGCGAGCGCCCTAAAACACTATACTAAAACAAAAAAACAAGACTTTACCCGTTCAATCATAAGTTTACATAATCAGTGCTCGTGACTGCTTATAAGAATGGCCCAAAAGGAATAAAACAGTTTTGACTGTTGTGCACACTACTCATTGGAGATTTCATGAAGTTCTGCATCAAACACGGTATGTAGCTGAATTTGATTCCGACGATATTCCCAAATTAAGGGTGGGAAGCAGTGATTGTATTGATTGTGTAGACGCTTCGCCCCTGCATACAAGTAAATATCACTTTTAATAACAGCCTGGCATCTTCGTCTCATTGAGCTAATTATAAGTTGAATATTGATTTGAGGCGTGTTGGTCCACTTCTCCTGCAAAGTTTGCGCCAATTCATGAAGGTTTTTTGATTGCTACTTAAGGCATACTCGTTATTGAAATCACGCTCTACAACAATAATATAATATCCATGCAATTTTGCTCAAATCGTGGCTTGCGTTTTTTGGGAGGTGGTCTTCTTGTCGTGAGTTATTTGTGTATAATTTGACGTTTTGTATAAAAATACTAATCTTTCATATATATATATATATATATATATATATATATATATATATATATATATATATATATATATATATATATATAATTTCGTCTATGAATAAGCTAAAATAATTTATTTCGTCTATGAATAAGCTAAAATAATTTACCTTGATTATTAATGTAGCGCTATTATAACCTTTTCAACCTCCCGGGGCGGTGCCACTGACTGAAGTGTCGTTAGGCCATTCCCAAAAGGGGGGGGGGGGGCATTTCTCGTTCATGCACAGTAGAATTATAAATGGGCTGATTCATCAATGTCACGCTCATAACTGTGCCTGATCTACAACAGGGAACTGCTGCTTTTTCTTTCCCAATCCTTACTATTGTCATTTTCCTCTACTTCTTTTGTATGTTTGTCACACTCTTGTGACCAACTATTTCCCGGGTGCCTTGATAGTCGAAGCTAAAGGGGTGAGCAGAGTAAGTCTGATTCCCTGTAAGGACTTCTCTGTTGACAATGACAATGACAATGACAATGACAATGACAATCTTTATTCATCTTGCAGGGAGAAATTTGTCTTGGTCGTTAACAATGGCAGTAGACGTTACAAAAGTTAGACTTAATAAAGGTGCACTCACGCAAACACACAAGACAAGACATTAGGCCAAGTAAATACGTCTCACGTGCTGGGACAACCCGCTCCGTAAACACACACACACACACACACACACACACACACACACACACACACACACACACACACACTCTCTCTCTCTCTCTCTCTCTCTCTCTCTCTTTCTCTCTCTTTCTCTCTCTCTGTGTTTCATTTGTAGCATTGTGTGTTAAGTAACCTCACTGCAGTTGGTACGAATGAATTTCTATATATGTCTGTTCTTGCTTTTTTTTGGAAATGTATCGTTTACTGCTGGTCAATAGTTGAAATTCCGATGTCAGTGGGTGGCTATGGTCACTAAACATTATTTCCACCTTTTTTAGAACGTTTGTCTTGTGCAGATACTTACGTCTCTACCAATTGTTCTTGATGCTTTTCTTATCAACTTGGCGCTCACATGACCTTGTGAGATGGGCATTGTGGACCTAGGGTCGAAAAAGATTATCAAAACAACTTTTTTCCAAAGGAATGTCTTAAAATGAATTTTTAATTTTGCCCTGAGCGTTGTATCCCTCAAATGTGGACAAGTTTTTTAAAACATACTTCAGATTGCTTTATAACCTTAGTTCAAAAGTTCAGAAAAGTCATATAACATTTTTGGATACCGGACTCTCTTTAAATCCGTAGTATAATATACTGAAATTAAATACATGTAGTTATAGATATATTTGGTACCATGCGTGGTGTCATAAGACGTGTTTAGGGCTAAAGTTCAGCTCAAATTTATACATGAACAGTAAGTGAATAATTTTCAGTTTTTTATGACGACTAAGATAATCAATACCAACTTAGATCCAAAATCGAAAAGTTTACCAGCCCCAAGGAAGCGGCAAACACACTTCACTGATGTTGTTAGCGGATTAATATAAGTGGCTGATTTTTCGGGCCACATCCCAGATATTCCTACTCAAATACAGTCCAAATAAGAATTTCGGTGGGAGAGGCGATACTCGGTCAAAACACCGGTAAAGTAAATTATTGTATTTTTAAAAAGACTGACCGAGATCAGTGGAGAAAATAAATCTCAAAGTGGAGAGGAAGAATCTGGCCCCATTCGCCACTTTCTTGAAAATATTCAGAAGAAGAAGAATATGTTTTGAAAAAGGTGAGATCACGTCTTTACTTAATTAATTATTGAAGGCGGATAGGGACGCGTCAAGAGAAATGAGAAAAGGCAGGAAAAAACACCACAGTGAAATTTGTCAGAACAAAATAAAGAAAAAGAAGACCAAGGTTACCAGAGAGACGAGAACTAGAGAAAAGAAATCACAAGCAGCCTAGCCTAGAAAAAAAGGTATCAAGAAAAGACTCCCGCCTTGTTTGTGTTGTGCCAGCACCACCAACTTCCTTCCTTCCTTCCGTCTGTCCATCCCAGCCAGTCGATGTGAGGAGGAGGAAAGAGGTCGAGTGTCCTCTAACACCTTCCTTCTCCGACCCAGTAGCTGGAGAAGGGTCACTCTCTTCTGTTTCTTTAGCCGTCTGAGGCCTCTGTGTGTCGCCAATGTCAACTTTGTTCAGAGTATCCACCCACGAAAAACCTCTCTGAGACTTGCGAATTCTCTATGCTAGCCTCTTCGGCTGATGTCTTCCTCGTTTTTTGTTTTTTTGTGTGGGTGGTAAGGACGGGAGCGAGGGAGGGCAAGAGAGAGACAGAGAGAGAGAGAGAGAGAGAGAGAGAGAGAGAGAGAGAGAGAGAGAGAGAGAGAGAGAGAGAGAGAGAGAGAGAGAGAGAGAGAGAGAGAGAGACCGACAGACAGACAGGCAGATAGAGAGATAGGGGTGGGGGGGGGTTGGGGAGAGAGAGAAAGACAGAGACAGAGAGACAGAGAGACAGAGACAAAGAGTGGAGGAGGGAAAGAGAGAGAGAGAGAGAGAGAGAGAGAGAGAGAGAGAGAGAGAAAGACAGACAGACAGACAGACAGACAGACAGACAGACAGACAGACATACACACAGAGAATGAGAGTGAGAGAGAGAGAGAGAGAGAGTGAGAGTGTGTGAGATCTTAATGTGACCCATCGCATTCACTTTGCAGTACCGTTTCTGCTCTCTTCCTTTCTTCTCAACTCTCCCCTGCCTGTTTTGCATTTAGATCATTTATCTACACAGCATACGTCCAGTACTCACAGTAATGTGTGCGGGCATACACACCCACACTCGACATACACACTCACATACACACATATCCATACAGACACACAAACATACCGTAACGCACAAACAGACACACACATACACACATATAAATACATACACACAGACAGACAGACTGACAGATAGACAGACAGACAAACACATGCACACACATACTCACTCCCATGAAAACATTGTACGGTGTATGATACTGATACTAGTCCCATGGCTACCTTTATGTTTCCGCAGCTCCCTATTAAAATTGGGCTGGGACCATGTTGAATAAGACAAGGTTGACACTTGCTAATTTTACCCCCCCCCCCTCCTTTTTCTGACAAAAAAAAAAAAAAAACCAACAAAAAAAAAACAAATAAAAAACAAGCAAACCGAAACGACAAAGCAACAAAACAGCAAAACAAACAATCAAACAAACAAATAAAAACTAAAAAGAAAGCACAAAAGAAAAAAAAAGGAAAATAAATTAAACACCAGCTGCTAGCCAGTTAGACAACGTGAAGTGTAAGTTCGCACCAGTCATTATTTACACAACCCAAGTCTCCAATACATTGTATCAAAACACCAAAGAACTAAAATGGTTAACAGAACAGTTACAGTTTCACGGAACAATCGTTAAAAAGTGGCCCACATTTGCTGACCCCGGTCTGTTATCTTTCCTGCTGGGAGTCCAAACTCCCCCGCACGTCCACTCGTTGTTTGATAGGGAAATGGCAGATGAAAAAGGAGGAAGAGATAAGAGTCGGATTTGACTGGTGGTTTTGGATGGAGAGATAATAATATTATTGTGACAAAGAGAGTCGTTCGAGGCTCAGCTCAGCTCTAGGTTGTGTCCCTGGGAAAGGCACTTTACACGAATTTTCTCGTTTGGCTTGTTTCTATTGGAAATGGACGTTGAATTCGGAGGCCCGGCCTCTCAAACAACCGTACAGTAGAGTGTTGCAAGGGGCGTTAATTCTATACAACTGAAACTTCAATTTATTTTAGTTACAGAGAGCTTGGCTTTCTAAATCATTTTTGCGTCACATTCACAGAAAATGTTCATTTCTTATTGGTACTCAGTTGAGTGTTTTATTCTTAATAGCCAGGTTCGTAATGATAGCTGAACTGAAGCCCAACTTCAAAAGAATTCTTGTTTGAATGTAGGTGATCTTTACGCTACAATTGGCGCAATTTTAGGTGCCAATTCTGACTGACAACATCAAAGCAGAAAGAACGAGATACTTGCTAAAAATGTTCTCCCCACCCGGGAATCGAACGCCAGTCTACTGTATGCGATAGCGAAACGCATAACCGTTACACCACAGACGAGTTGCAAAATTTCTGTCGCACTCATTTTTTCTACAAAAAATATACTCTAAAGTGTAAGAATTCCAGCAAGATGAGAATCGTGACTTGTGCCACTTGTGCATGCAGAGACAAGCGAAATAATAAAACTGAAGTAGCATGTGGACAAAATGTTGATATTGATTCCTCACGATGTACATTGAAATCAAAGCGTCCTGCAAACAGACAATGATTTAAATCACTTGGACAATGTGAAAACACACCTAACACACACTAAATATCAGTGCTTTTTAACCTGTCGGTCATTCCTTCACTTATTTTCAGAACAGCAAAACCAACGAACCCTTTAGAATAGAGACAGTAAGAGAAGGACATAAACGAACAGACAACCACACGCACAGAGGGGCGGGAGAGGGGAGGATACCGAGAGATGAGAGACAGAGACAGAGTGGAGGGTGAAAGAGATAGAGGGAGGGAGAGTCTTAAAGAGACAGAGTGAATGTATGTGTGCGTGTGTGGGGGAGGGATATGAGAGAGAGAGAGAGAGAGACA
>NW_004797612.1:440882-442228 GCF_000002075.1 Aplysia californica
AGAGAGGGAGAGAGAGAGAGAGAGAGGGATGAGAGTTACGGAGAGAGAAAGAGAGAGCGACAGAGAAGAGAAAGAGATGGATGAGAGTGACGGAGAGAGAAAGAGAGAGCGACAGAGAAGAAAAAGAGACAAAGACTGAGGTATAGATAGAGAATGGAACTCATGTGACCTAATTGTGTTGCAAGAGCCGAAAAAAATCTTGCTAAAAAATAAGGAAAACTACAAGCAGACAAACTATCAAGCAGATAAACTTGACTGTGCAAGAGTGCCATGAACTTGGCCATCAATTCTAATCCTTAAAAAAATATTTAAAATTTCGATTCTGATTTGTCTTGACGCCTACACTCTTTCCTATTGGCTTGTACCTTTCACTCATATACTCGGCCAAAATACGTATGCTGTATCTCTTTCAGGGGATAATGACACCAAAAGGCCATCAAGTTCAATACAAACTTACTTCTGAGGTTGTTTTTTTATTAGCCCTGATATCAACACTAATATAATAGATCTAGTCCGTGTCCATTCTGACGGCTAGCAGTAACACTCACAGGTCTTTGAACCCCATCAGTGTCTGCTCTAATTATGACGTTGACGTTCTCGCCTTGTACATCAGCTAACGCAAATGAGGAAGCAAAGTCTGAAGAGGGGCCTGGCAATGTGCTTGTTCTTACGTTGACGCACGACTTCTCTTTTGAATCCATCCTTCTATCTATCTATCTATCTATCTATCTATCTATCTATCTATCTATCTATCTATCTATCTATCTATCTATCTATCTATTATCTGTCTATCTATTTATCTATCTGCACGCGTAATCTATCTATCTATCTATCTATCTATCTATCTATCTATCTATCTATCTATCTATCTATCTATCTATCTATCTATCTATCTATCTGCACGAGTAATCTATCTATCTATCTATCTATCTATCTATCTATCTATCTATCTATCTATCTATCTATCTATCTAACTGCACGAGTACTATCTATCTATCTTTTAAGTGCTGTCGAAATTGTCCAAGACCACCCCCTCCTGTCGAGAAGAAAAGTGGTTGTCTACAACAGGGGAACGTCTCGGGTAGTGTCTTTATGTTTAAGAGAACAAAGGGGCGAAATGATTCGGGTGACTGTCTAGGATAGGTTGTCTTTAGAGCAGGTTTTGAATGATCTGTCTATCTGTTTATCCGTCAATGTACTAATCTATACGCCTATGCCCATCCATACACCTAACCATCTGCCTGGCTGCTCGTCAGGAAAAGCAATTATTTTTCGTATGACACCTAGTCGGGTTCAACGACTTCTCTGTGCCTTTCATAATTCCATCTTTCCCCCCCCCCCCTCTT
>NW_004797612.1:443564-446436 GCF_000002075.1 Aplysia californica
GCCTCCCCCCCTCCTCCAACCTCTTTCAACGATTCTCTCACTATGCAGCACGAACACTTACATAAAAATTCGCATGACTGCAAAGTGACCTCCAAATTGACCCAGTCGGCTGTCCAGCAATTGATCACTCACGTGTAAACTGGGTCCAGTTCTGGGTATAGCTGCGTGAGCATATATCTCACCCCAAAGCAACCAAGTTGAATACCACCTTTTCGGACCAATACCCGGGTTATATTCGGCTTTTAGAACAAATTAAGCATACATACAGTTTGGAAAAGGGAGGGAGAATGGAGTTTTTAAAAAGGCGAATGAGTGGGACGGATTACACTCACTTGTAAATCTGTCTAACTTGAAGCAAGAAGCAGTCGTCCTTAATATTTGCATATTATATGGAATTAGATCTAGATCTAAGTAAGAAATACCCGTTGCAAATAATTTTATACACTACTTTAGACAAATACCACACCTTTGTACTTTTCTTCTTCTTCAGGTGTCAGATCCGGAGCAGGCATAAATGATCATGGTACCTCATTTATTCCTGTTGTCAGTCAGTCTTCTTGATCAGCTCAGTTTATCTCTTTGGGTTATTCGTTGCAAAGTTGATCAGGCCAACTGTGTACGCTGTTCTTGGTCTTCTATGTAGCTGCTTTTCTATGAATTATTTTCATTGAACTAAACGTAACGAAGACATGCAAACAGAGACGTATTTTAAAACGAAGTATATTATTCAATGCTTTAAGAACGCGTTCTGAAAGTTGACCGAATGCTGATGAGGATGATGATGATGATAATGATGGTGGGTGTGGTGATGGTTGCGGTAGTGATTGCTATACCTGTTCAGTTATGCTTTTCTGTCTTCGACAGAGATTGGCAATCAGTTTGCAGAGTTTGTATCATGGCATACGGTAATTTTAGCGAGATCTTGTCAGATTCCTTAAGATTTGGCTTTTTCAGATCCGATTTTAAGACAGGAAACTCTCAGAATCATTCAGCTCTTGGCGTGCTTAGTCCCCTCCTTGTTTGACTATGAAGATCACAGCTGAATTCAGTCGAATTGGTTAACATTTTACTAAAATAATGCCAAAACGTTAACTTCCTTCCAATCCATGAAAAACAAATCTAACAGGCCCCGATTCAATCAAAGGAATTCGATTGGCAGTGCGCAATCGGTATAATGTGTGCGTTGATTCGACTAATTCTCTGGCTATTACTATGGTGGACGGACTGAGCTCTGCTTCATTACCCTAATGAGAGTTGTTGTCCGCACGCCACTTAATCCGTTGCGTCATTAACACGTTAGTTACAAAACCTGTTGTATGTGAGTATCTTTGTACTTCGATAATTCAGTATGGCTCCGCTACCTGTCCACGGGTGGTTGGAGGGTGCAACTGGTAGGTTCTACTTCTTGACTTTCCCTCTGTTTTTACTGTCTTTCTGTCTACCCCCCCCCCCCCCAAACCGCTAAACGGTCATTATTGTGGTGTCGATGTGCTTCTCTTTATTTAAACAAAGAAACAGACGAACAAACAAACAAACTAACTAACTAACAAACAAGCAAGCAAGCAAACGTTACCTGTGCATGGGTCAGACTAATCATTGTATACATTTACAGAGATACAACGTTTAGCTTTTGTAATTAGTTTTCATTAATCGTATGCACAGTCCTATCTGGTCTTCTGATACATTCATACGTTCATCGACCCAATTCAGATCAGTAAGCAAGTGGTCTGCCTGGACCAATCTGTGCTAAATCGGATGCTGCATCACAATAGGAAGACTGAGAAGCTCGAGGACCTATACTACCTTAGAATTACAAAGTTCTTTCAAAGTGTCCTAAAACAACGCGTCTTCAAACGTTGTCGAATGACCGGATGACCTTATTGTGCTGCGAGGGCCGTAAAACGTTTACCAAAGCAAGTACCACATAGTGCGTCTTTAATTTAATTAGTAAACTGTGTTCTGCAGCAAAGCATGCTCGCAATTACCCCCCCCCCACCAAAAAAAAAGAAAAAAAGAACAAAGCTGTGCAATCTGGCGACCTGCAATGACGCCATTCTGTTTGAAACCTTTTGCTGGCGCTCATATTATGACCTTGTGCAGTTGCGAGCGCCGTAAAACCTCTATTAAAACTAAACTAAACTAAACCTTTTGCCGTGCTATATATTCAGAACAATTAATATTTCTTAGTGTTGCGACTTGGTTGCGTGTCACCTGTGCGCGCACTTATAGTATAACAACACAAACTTAACGGTGGTGTGTTTTGCTATTTCTTTTCTATGAAACATCTCTATGGTTGTCCTTATCTTTCCTTTCTTTTGTGCTTATTACACTCTTGTAGCACCTCTAATCTAGATGACCTTATTGTGTTGCAATTAATTAGTGTCGTAAAACTCTTACTAAAATTAAATCTAAAAGTAAACGGATTTACTTTGCGCCCATGAGTGCGTGTGAGTGCAGATTAAACAGTCCTTATATTATAAGTTCACAAACTGACGTCTTGTCGAGTCTCTAAAATACAACTGACAAGCAAGCGTCCCTACGGTGATGATTAAAGCTGTCCTTTTCACTTGCTTTTTTTCTAACGAAGGACGAATACACTTCTACAGTTTCCGTCAGATGGGAGTGCTAGTGCCTTTAGGGCTGAATTGAGGTTCTGCGGTGCCCTTTTACAATGAAAACCGAAGTTCGACGAAGACCCAGAATCTTCCCTGTACTAGGCAAAGAGAGAAACAGAACACATTGAAGGAAGTAAGGGAAAAAGGTATCAGAAATTAAGAATATGGGAGGGGGAGGTGAAGGAAGAGAGAAGGAAAGAGAAGGAGAGGAAGAGAGAGGGGCAGGGGAAGAGAGAGCGGGTGGGAGGGTGGGGGGG
>NW_004797612.1:446939-448886 GCF_000002075.1 Aplysia californica
ACAGAGAGACAGAGAGAGAGAGAGAGAGAGAGACAGAGAGAGACAGAGAGAGACAGAGAGAGACACAGAGAGAGAGAGAGAGAGCATGAAATGAAAAAAGAGAGAAAGAATATTATTATGGAGAGGGTTTGATAGTGTGCATAAAATGAAGTAGAAAATATGTCCCGCGGAAGGGAAAGGCGGGTGAAAGGTGGGGGAGGGGGTGGGATGTAAAGATTTTCATGATTTTCAGAAACTGACAACTGTCATGCTGAGAAATGGAGAAACCATGTTGTAGCCGTCATGGGTGTAGATGACCTTTCACCTCTACAAGTCTATCTGTTGGTCTTTTTTTTTCTCCCCATGTCTTTCATCCCTGTCATCTTCGGGTGTCTAAAGGAGAAATCAAATCTTCAAAACTCCCCCAGGGCTGACTCTTTGTGTTGAGAAAGAAGAAATTATAGAAAAATTCAAATTAAGTGCAAGAAAACATGTACGAAATTTTTATTTCGAAGTGTGCAATTTGCTGTCTAGTTTACTCTTTCCTACATTTAATTTAAAATATCAGGTCATGGGGGTCATGTCTGAGACACACTGAACATTTCTCTTGTCATCAATGCTATTGGGTAATTGATAGGACCGAAATCTGCTTTTGGGATGGTGAGGATGGTTGCCTGGTGCTCTGCTGTGGTTTGCTCCTAGCAAACATCTATCGCACGTCCTTATCTCTCCTCCTTTATTGTGTTTCTTACTCTCTTGTAGCTCTTCTAATCTTCAACACTGTACATGACCTTTTTGTGTAGTAAGTTACGTAAAAAGCTTACTTAACAAAACAAAACAACCCCCCCCCCTCCGAAATTATTAGGATACTGGTGGATCGAATCGAAATCTATTTTTCTTCTTTTTTTGGGGGGGGGGGGGGGGAGTGGTATAGATCTCGGAGGTTAGAACCTTTAAAACTTTCGTCTCAAATTCGCCTCACCACGTGAAAATATTGCCAAAATCTCTCAAATTACCGCATCAAACTAGGAAAACTTTGTTGTTTGAACTATTTCGCCTGGTTTGTTAAAGTATGAACGTGAGATTGTTTTTATAATCAAAGAAAAATAAGTCAAACTTTAAAAAAAGACAAGAGTATTTTTTAATGTCTAAAGTTGCGCGTGTCCTCAGCTTTCCATGACCTACGTATGAGGTGTCTGTAGAGGTAACGTGCTTCGCTGTCACAAGCAAGAGACCCGAGTTCCATTTCAGAGTGGGGATAATTTTTTATCGAGTATCTCGCTCGGTCTTTCTCTTGGGATGTTGAACCCCACTCAGCCCGGGTTGGCCCTGGCAGGCACGGTCGAGAGCCCGCCTCCTAAATTATCTAAATTGTGTCGTTGATGGCGTAAATACACGTACTTCATTCAGAAAAAAGTTCCCATTAATGTTTGATTAAAAAAACCCAATGATTTTTGTAGTAGATGCTCATACGCAATTGTATTGCTATCGCCGCTCTGTGTATAAATAAATACATGTATATTATTATTTATTTGTTTGTCGGTACATCAAAGACGTGATAATAACTCAATATGTGAGTAAAGAAATGGAAAATTTGAGAGCGAGCACATACTTTGTGTGTGCTCTACAAAAATATATTAAATTAGTACCGCATTCGAGCTAATGATCAATGTCTGTCTACGGCCAGATAACCCACGGCGATAGAGTTTTTATCTCAGAGATGTTTTTATTTTTTATTTTTTAGAATTTGTAAATGAGCTGTGGACCCGTTATTTCTTTTTTCTTCAAACAAAGAACAAGGAAGCCATCAATGGCTGGAGGAAATCTGAATGTCTAATTTTCATTGCATTATAACTGTCCCTTTTTATACGTTTCGTTTCTTTCTCCCTATGGAGAGAAAGAGAGAGAGAAAGGGTTGTGAGAGGGGGACACACACACACACACACACACACACACACACACACACAC
>NW_004797612.1:449400-450895 GCF_000002075.1 Aplysia californica
CCCTTTTACCCTGTTTTTCTACTTCGCTCTCTCCGTTTCTGTTGACACATCTTCCTTTTCCTAATTTGAATCGTGTGTTCTTCAAGATAAAAAATAGAAAGCGCTGTTTTATTCAAAAAAAGATTTGCCACGCGCATTACTCGAGAAGAAACGATTTGAGGCAGAAGCAGGAAGAATGGCCGGGCAGAGAAATAAATAAACCGCCAAAGGCGAATTGAAGCGGAGAAAAACACGCGGAATTGAATTTCGATGGGGCGGTTGGTTTGTTACAGTGATGAGCTTAGCAATTACTGATTCAGTTTTGTTTTTTTTCTTTTAAAATAATTATTTGCTCAGCTTCGGTTTTATTCAGCGCTGTACTTCGCAGAGGCCCGCCGTTTCCTCACTGACAATATTTAAAGACTATCGATCTCGCAAATCCTGGAAATCGATGAGGATCTATATTGTTCTAGCCAGTTTATGCAGAAATACCGCCAATGATTTGGCTAGATTTTGCTTGTTGACGGTAAGGGAAAAAAGGAAAATCGGTTATGGTATGGCCAGATTTTGCAAACAGCAGAGTCGTTGTGGACATTGTCTGTATGAGCTTGTCGACGCCGTTACTATGTCCCATATATTGCCATATTTATTATGTGTTGCGACGGGCTGGAATCAGGCGCTCGCCATTCTTTTTTTTAAGGGGGGGGGGGGCAAATTGAGTTATTGGTATCAACGTAAAGCTTCTTCATTAGTCTTGATTCGGATGAAAGAAACGCCCATGTATCTTGAACAGAAGTCTAGATAATTGTGATCGAAGCAGATTGAGGTCTCCTGGTGTCGGAGATAAAATTAGCGAGAAAACGGCAGCCAAACTTTGGCAACTTCCAAAACTTAACTGAAAATTTTCATTTTTTGTGCTTTTGATCAACGTTTTACAGTATCATCCACACATAAATCTACAAGTGTTTATAACTGAGCGTAGTGTTCAGCTAAAAAAAAAAAAAAAAAAAAAAAAATGTATATAAAAAATTTCGAGAAATATTGCTCAACAGTCAGAAAAATGCTGATTTTAAAATTTAAAAAAAAATCATTTTGACGAGCACCTGATTTCTCAACAATGCCTCGCATAACATATCGTCAGTCAGATGTAAGTACGTTTCGTAGAACTGGGATTTTGATAATTACTAACGACGGAACTAACAAAATGATTTGCAAACCTAACGGCTCGAAACCTGAGTGATACTTTCAAAGAATTGTGATAACGTTTAGAAGCAAATTTCATCTAGACGTAATTGTAGCTATGCACCTCACAGTAATAGTATTTCTTTTTGTTAAGTTATATCCTTTTCTCCAATCATATAATATAAGACTCAGGTCCATGATCTTTTTGCCCGGATTGACATGCTGAGAAATGAACGAAATATTATTCACTCTCTCCAAAAACACAAACACAAACACACACACACACACACACACGCACACACACACACACTCACTCACACACACACACAGACAC
>NW_004797612.1:452806-455306 GCF_000002075.1 Aplysia californica
TCTATCTATCTATCTATCTATCTATCTATCTATCTATCTATCTATCTATCTATCTGTCTATCTATTCATACGTTGTCTGTCTGTATATATATTTATCTATCTACTTATACGCAGCACTTTTACCTCCCAGGTGACGTGAATAGAAAAAAAAGTATATAGAATTCTGAATTATTTCCTAACGAAAGTGAAAATATTCTTATCAGTATTCAAAGAAAACCCAACGAAATATAATATTACAGAGTACCTTCGAAATCGGAATGTGACTGCCTGAGGGTAAAGGCCTCCACGAAGTGGAAAAACTGTAAAAAAAAAAAACCAACAAGAAACCAAACAAACAAAACAAAAAACCCCTTAAAAATCAGTTGTACTGCAAGTGCAAGTTGAAGAACCACAGTTGACCACACTTTAGATCTAGCAGGGGAACGCAAAGAAAGAGAAAGGATATTATAGCTACAGAAGCGCAGGGGATACACATATCTGGATATAGGTTACCCAAAGATTATTACACCATAAATTAAAAGTTTAAAAATTAACGATTTGATACCGTTGGCCAATTGCTCAGTTGCACTAAAGCCTATCATCTTAAAACTTTTAATTTTTCCATTTATGTTGTTGTAGTTGCTGTTATCAATCCATATTTTTTTTTCAATTGCAGTTTCTTAATCTCAGGTAGTTATACTCGTACATTGTTTGTGTTCGAGAAATATTGTGCACAAATTCAAATGCTTAATGTTGAAAAATGCAAGAAAAGATATATAATGTAAGTACATTAATAACGGATTTTCTCTCTCTAATGGAATCTTTTAAAAACACATCTTGCTGGGGTTTAGAACAGTTTAAAAGCTTTCCAACATGTTTTTCTGTGTAGTGTTGGTTAAAGTCGAAAACAATTTCCTTTACAATATAAACGATCAGGCAGTCAGAATGCAACTCAGCTCTGGGGCAAACATTTTGGCACTTCCCTTGCCGCTAATCTGTTTAATTTTATCAAAGGTCGCACACTACAAGATGGTTCAATCAGCCAAAAATGTGTCCGCGGAAATCCATGCATTGCTTCAGATGGCGCTGCAGTCTCTGTTTTGAATCTTTCTTTCGTTTCTTCAGAAGAATAGGAATCACACCCCCTTGCACGCGCAGTTCGACTGTTGTTCATCGGACTAAAATCAGCTGTGCGAGTTTGCTCGGTGTAGAGTTTTGGGGTTTTAAAACAATTTTTAATGACCTCTCACCTCTCATTCTAAAGCCAAATTAAACGACGAAAACCGTTTCCACTTCCACCTGAAAAGAGTCTTTTGTCTGCGTAACCACTTAAGAAAGCCAATTTTCCGAAATTTGAATCTAATTTATTCAAAAACGTGTTAGTTTTTACTTTGTATTTGTTTTGTTTTTTTGGTTTTTTTTACACAAGTAGGCAAACTCCGTTTGCAAAGTAGGCTCTTTTTGGAATAGGGCGCGACCGGATTTTCAGGAAGCTTTAAGGCTCAAACAGAGAAGTGAAGCATCTTGTAGTGTACGATCTATGTATATTTCTGCTCTGTAAACGAGACTGTATTATTTAATAACATACTTTCTGTGATATATTTGTAAAACGTCACACTCAAAATGGAGCAAAACCCTAGTTTTGCGGAATCTGAATGGCCTGAGTTAATTGTAAAAATAAGTCCAGACATACAACCATGATATGGGAAAAATTCAATCAATAAAAATATTTTTTTGGATCATTTAAAACCTCTGTTAGACCGATTTAGAACGATCATAATAGGGTGATGGCATTGCAATTTTGGAATTATGGGAAAACAATCAGAGGTTTTATTCCTGCTAAAATGTAAACAAATCTTGACGCTGATTATGCTGGCGCATTACGTAGATCATTCTTGCCTATCCAAACGAACAAAGTCTCTCGTATTATGTGAACCATAACTAACGCCCATTTTTTAAATATAATTTAAGAGCTGTGGTGGCTAGAGTTTCTTTTTTTTTTTCCGCGTAGCTTCGAAAACAAGAAAGCAACCCAACCACCCAGCTCCATGGTCACAGAATGCTCATTTTCCTACAACTATTGTCTTTTCCGATAACCCCACCGCCTATAAAGATACGTAAAGCTCAAGCCTTATCGCATTGAAAAGGGTGGATATATACAGGCACTAATCGAGTCAACGGATCTCTCTGTGTGCTGTCTACCGTTAAAGTGCACGGCCAAGAGTAATTGTTTGTTGACAATGAAAAATACGACCAGGCTGGTCCATACATTACCAGGATAATTTGTTTAAGCTATGCGATGCTTTTTAGGAGCCCAAGTTTCATTCACAAAAAGGTGACTTCCCACAGGGGCCATGACGTCACAGACGAGTTATGTTATGTTTTTGCCTCTGTTTTGAACGAGAGCGAGGTCATTCCCCCTTCCACCGGGACTGCCCATCTCTCTCTCTCTCTCTCTCTCTCTCTCTCTCTCTCTCTCTCTCTCTCTCTCTCTCTCTCTCTCTCTCTCTCTCCGTTTCTT
>NW_004797612.1:455886-462210 GCF_000002075.1 Aplysia californica
ATTTCTCCTTCAGCATCTCTCTTCCCTCTTCCTCCATGTTGTTTATGTGAGCATCTCTCTCTCTCTCTCTCTCTCTCTCTCCCTCTCTCTCCCTCTCTTTCTCTACTGGCTATTGTTTGTTGTTGATGGCCCTTTTTAAAATATTTATCCTGCTGTTTGCCTGTCTCTCAGTTCCTTTTCTTTATCGCTTTCACCCCCTCCCTTTCTAGCCAACTTAAAACACGAATACACCCACAGTCACACACACACACACACACACACACACATACACACACATGTACACACACAGGCGCGCTAACATACACACATACACATACACACACAAACACACACATGCACACACCCACGCATACGCAGACACACCCACACACTAGCAAACACACGGACATACAAGAGCTGGTTTCCGTTCTCCGAGCTGCAGATTAAATTACTCATTGATAATTATTTCAATGAGTTTTGTTTGGCGTTTTTTTCTTTTTATTTATCAATCTGCACTCCTTTCCCTCTGAAACCCCTCTTTGTTCGTAGTCTTAGTTCTATCTTTCTATCTCGTTGTATCACTTTGTTAGCTTTTATACTCCTCATTTGGACCCACGCAAAATAGAGGGGGAAAGGGGGAGGGAGGGGTGTTTAGAGATAATTTTCTGTAGTTCAAAGACTGGCCTTTTTTTGCTGGAAATTAATAGGAATACTGAGCGCAAGTATAAGGAGAGTATTAATATGTTTCAAAGTGGTCAGATACGTATTCTCTATTTTTTTTAAAACGCTCTGTGGGTTGTTGGCGGGCGCTCTGAAATGGTTTGCTTTTTCTTTTCAATCTTACATCTCTCAATCTGATCTCTCCTTTTTCTTTTTTGTGTTTGTTACTCTTTTGTAACACTTCTAACCTTCGGCCCTTACACGACCTTATTATGTTGCAAGTGCCGTAAAACTCTAACCAAAACTAAAATTAATCCAAACAGGTTTTATTGTCATAATCATGTTTAGAACTACCAAACAGTGAATATCTCACACAGTTTTAGATATGATGACGGTTTCTGTCTTGGGAAGCTTCAGGTAATTAACACGTCATGTATAAAAGATTTTAGATAACCATAAACGTCATTTTTCTACATTATTCTGATTCTAGCTACAGGTGTGAAACACGATTCTTCGAAAAGAAGTTTACGGGCATTCTGGTTTGGGCTAGAGGAGTGAAATACAATCCTTCTAAAATGTCTATGGGAAAATTAATTTCTTAGCTTAAGAAATGGAAGTAAAGTATGCCTTCGTAACTTTCTATTATTTGCATTAAAAGGTTTCGGTAATGTACATCAATGCGAAAATATAATGTTTGTTAGAGCTGGGTGGCAAGGTTCCAGACTACTGAAAGCTAGGAATCGTAGGAATCGACTCCGAGCCCAATTACTTACTTCTAATGATGTGATGTCTTCCGATGGTTACCTAGTTGGTTCCGAACATCTTCAGGATTTAGGATAACCTTGATTTCGGAACAATGCGAAGCATCAACTTTTGTTTTTCAAAAAAAGACCAAAAAAAAAAAAAAGATTTTACTGATTAAAGTAACTGTGGTAACCGTTGGTTTAAGTAAAAAGAAGTCGGGACTTTTCTTCCGTTGTATTAATTGTGGGAATCGGTTCCGGAAGCGATTCTTCGCCCAGCTCTAAGTTTGTACGGGAGCGGGAAAAAAATAATATGATATTAGACACATTCTCTAGCAAAAAAGAAAATACTATATTTTTGAGTAACTGGAAAAAGGTAATGATGAAAAACTTAAATTAGTATTCTGAAAAATGTCTGAGCAGATCATCTGAAGATAACATTTTCTCGTAAATGATACATTACGCAATGCTTTTTACATTTGGTAAAATAATATTTGCAACAACCCTGCAATGCTCATTATCGTCACTACCCTCTAGGCAACAGCATCAACAATAACAACGACAACAACACTGACAACACTGACAACAACAATAAAAACAATAGCACAATTAATACAAAACCAGCAGAAACAAAGATCAACAAAGAAACAAACAAAAGGAAACCGGCAACAGAAAGATGAACAATAGCAACAACAAAAATAATCAAGAAAAACCAAAGCATCATTAACACTTTTATTGTCTCTTCAATTTCTTATGTTTTTTTCCCAGTTTTTATTTTGTTGTGTGTGTCTTTTGGTTGGTAATATTTTGTTGCTTTTGCTTTTTTATTGTTTTTTTTCTGTTTTTTTTGTTTGGTTTTGTTTCTTTGCTCATCTTTTTTTTGGAGAGGAGAAATCACATACGTCTAATCCACGTGAGTGCTGTCGTGTTTCTTATTTGGTAATTATCAATACACGTTTTTGGCCATGTTTAGAGCAGCCCACTTCTGAGATCGGGTCATATTCCATATCTCAAGATGATAGACAGATAATTAAAAAGAAAGAAAAGTAATTTCAAAACGTTCGGAAAAATAAATCCTCTGTTTTCTATATCACGTCATTACCTGTAATTTACAACCACGAAAAAAATGGACATAGTTTTGAGACACAAAAATATGCCATTGTTGAGAACATTTAATGGAGAACAAAAAATAATGTCACAGTGCCCAGAACTTACAGCATCATAAGCAGACTCAGAGCATCGACCTCTGCAAGTGTTACCACGACAGCAGTTTCTATATTACCTGAAATGGGGGCTCTCGCGGTCTAGAGGTTAAGGAGTTCGCCTCTCACATTCAA
Organism: Aplysia californica; assembly: GCF_000002075.1. NCBI lineage: Eukaryota > Metazoa > Mollusca > Gastropoda > Aplysiida > Aplysiidae > Aplysia > Aplysia californica. The sequence continues at coordinate 458,606 of NW_004797612.1, forward strand.
AAAGTTCCTGGTTCGAATCCGAATAGCGACGGTAAATTTTCTTCTCTAAAATGTTCTCCTTTCACATCTTTGCCTGGTCTCTAACAATGTTGTGTCGTCTGCTTTCGTCTCCACTTTCTGCCCCCACCCCTCACCCCCTTTGCGCCCTCCTCTTGGCTCCTGGCTCTTTCTGCAGCCTTTCTACAGCTACACCTTGGCTCTTTCTTACTGCTGTCTTTCGGCCACATCTCTGGTCTTATATTAGGTAAGATCTACACCTAGCCTTCTCGGATAATGGCGAAAAATCTCGGACGTCCTGTGCGCAAGTTGTGCACGTTAAAGATCCCTTGGTGGTCCAAAAAGGTATAAGAGTAGGCTTCGGCTCTTATGACCTTATGCAGTTGCGAGCGTCGTAAAACACTTACCACAAAAAAAATTCCTGAAAGAAACCATACCTCCCTTTTGTATTCCGGAGTCAGTTGCTATGGAAATAGCCCTCTAAAACGGGGACGTTGAGGGTAAGCATCGAACTGAACAAAACTCATAGCCAGGTTTGGAGTCAAACTACATAATGTGCCGTAACACTGGAGATTAAAAAAAAATTATAGTAGTGTTCGGGGGGCGGCCCAGTTTGTCACAGGCCCAGTTTGTCCCTTATGAAGAAAATCACTTTGTTCTTTCATTTCAGTGTATTATTATGAGTATTGATGACAGTCATAATTACAGCACTTTAACACTTTAGTTGTAACTTAAGTTTTTTATTCTCCACCTTCAAATTGGTGGTATGGAGATAGTCCCTCCTAAATGTAATTTCAGCTTGTGTTGTTTCAATATTTCTTTCTTTTTGTATGCAAATCAAAGCAAATTACTCTGTAAAATGTCAACAATGAATGTTCTTTCTTAAAAAAAATAAAAAAATAAAATTCAATTCATACCAGCAATAAATCATTCATCTACTCTTTTTGAGAGTGTCAGTGATAACTTCCATCATGCAGGGCACAGTCAAGACGGGGTGGGCCTATGACAAAACTGGGCCCGTGACAAACTGGCATCCTTCCGTTTTTCGAACGCCGCAATTTATTTTCTGCGTGGATCTTTTGACCCAGGGCTCGCTTCGGCAAAATGGAGACATCTGAAGTCCATAATGTGTGACTTGACTTCAGAGCAACCTTAACGTGTCCATCATGATATTGCTATTGGCTTACCCAGCTCAACATAACATTGGACGAGGTGGCAACCAACTGTGAATGCAAGGGTTTTACACGAGAGTAATACAATTACAAAAACAAGGAGGAGAGACAAAAACGTTAGATGTTTGATAGGAAATAAGGAGCAAACTACACCAGAGCACCCACCAACCACACACATTAGAAAGTACAGGCTCGCTGATGATTTTAAGGAACGTCGATGTCCCTTGTCCCAGCATTTAGTTGGGCGGAACGCCATGAGCCCGTCCTAGGGCAAGACAAGTTGACCTTACTTTACTTACTTTACTTTATCCGTCCTCTTGTACCTGTAGGGCGTCGAGGGGAGAAAGAGCTTCCTGTCTCTTGCAAGTGTGATGGCCTGGCTGTGTGGGATATTGAATGTTCGGAGGGTATCCTTCAGACCCTGGATCTAGGGGTTTTTTTGGTCTTCCTCTTGCTTTGTACCCTGATACTTTCCTGTAGTAGGTTTTACTGGCAAGCGGGTTAGGTGCCATACATGTGAGATGTCCAAACCCCCTGATTGTTTCCCTTTGGATGTAGTGGAGGACATGTGTTGTTCCCACCATTTCTCTGATCTTGTTGTTTCTGACCTTGTCCCGTCTGGTTTTGTTGACGGCTCTCCTTAGACATCTCATCTCGCAGGTGGTTATCTTACGTTCCAGACTTTTGGTCAAAGTTGGCCTCAACGAAGAAAAAACAAACAACAGAACCAACCAACCAACCAACCAACCAACCAACCAACCAACAAACCAACCAACCATCCAACCAACCAACCAACAAACAAACAAACAAACAAAGCGTTGCGCTGTATCGACCAGTAATGCGCGTTTGTATTGACTACCCCGTGAGACTGTATACCGTAGCCATGATGTAATCTTGGTTTCAGTTTATATATTTATTGTCTTATCACTCAAATTTCACCAAGGCTACCAATTAAAGTTGTACTTTCTGTCAACATCTGGCAGCCATTATCCCCCCAAAAAAAAAGAAAAAGATACAAAACAAAAGCAAAACAAAACTTGTCTAGCGAGTTGGAAAGGAGAGATAAACATGATTTAGGACTGATGATTCTATACATAAGTGAAAATAAACAAAAAAGTATAAAGGAAAACATCAAAGAAATTCAGACACAGAACTCAACCTGAGTGTCTTTATAGAACTATCTTCAGTAGGTCAAATTATCTTCACGGTGCACACTGTAACTTTCTTTCTTATGTCGACTGTTAAAACGTTAAAAAAAATATTTTAGTTTAATGTAATGAAATGAGTACCATCTTCGAGAGGGTTATGAGCTTTGAAATTTCGTAAACAATATTCGACAGAAAGATGTATTATTAATACTCGCTAGATGACACGAAGCTAATGATTTCCCCAACATCAAGAAAATATGTAAAAAATCAACTTCTATTTCTGTTTTTAACATTAAAAAAATAAAAAAAATACAAATCACAAATAAAGAGCAATTACACAATCCTTCTGTAGTTTATGACAAAGTATTTTCAACAATGTTTGATCTCCATAGAATATACACATGTCTTTGAAAGTAATGAAAGTTCCCGTCTTTGAACCCATCCACAAGGAAATCATATTCTTTCCTTTCCGTAGCGACTTTTTGGTATACATTCTTTTTGAAATTGTAATCTGGTTTTTCCTCCCTCTTTGTAACAAAATCCTATATAATAATTATTTTGCTTTTTACCAAGTTCAATATTATATTATTCTTTCATGTCTTTGAGCTACCACGAACATGCTCTCGCTGCTCGCAGTCTCGTATTTCTATTGTTTTGTCTAGGGTAATAAAGAAAATCGTTCATATGCATGGCAATGTGTTTAAATAAAAACCTGAATGCCTTGTTAGCTGTGGGGACATGCAACCCCGGTTTCAATTTGTAATAAATGCGGGAAAATAGATCATAATGTTTATGTGACGTCAAAGAACGATGGCTTTCACTTCCTTCAAGAATAAAGACGCTTTTGTTGAATTTTTCAAATAATAATAGGTATCACAACGCAGCGAAATCAGGCGCTCGCCAATTTCTGGGCATGCGGAGCTATTGACACCATATTTAAGTTTGTTCATTTGCCCTGTTTTCGGTGAAAAAAAGAATACGCATATATTTTGAATAGAGGTCAAGATATTTACGATTGGAGAAAGTGGTAGTCTCCTGGTTTCAGAGGGAAAAAATAACGAGAGAATGGCCGCTTAAGTTTTGTGTCTTCTATAGCTTGAGGGTCCTTGGAAACTGAAAATTCACTTTTTGTGTCTCTTTAAAGAAAGTTTCTAAGTAAAATCCTTACAGAAAGGTGTGTTTTTAATTGATAAAAAAGGTTTTCAGCCAAACTACCATCCCCAAACCAAAACTAAGGCACACACACACACACACACACACACACACACACACACACACACACACACAC
>NW_004797612.1:464278-465746 GCF_000002075.1 Aplysia californica
CACACACACACAACAGGCACATTGTCATATCTTCTTATCTTATCTTATCTTATCATTCGTGCACACACATACAGCTGCACTCTCAAAACGCAAGCACAAACACTCTTGCACACGATATTGGGGGCATTGGCTGAGTACTGAGTACCAGGGTCAGCGTACCCTGGTCAAGGACTTACCCTACTGACCTCCAGCACAGGACAGCTGTCGACATTAGTCATTGCTTGACATTCTCCGGAATTAGTGTTCACTTAATTCACTTACATCGATTCCCCCCCCCCTTTCCACACACACACCCACCCCCACGCCCACGCACTTTCGTTTAGGGCGAAAACCAACGTACCATTACCGCACAATTTGGACATTGGATCCAAAAGTTTCACATTTGAAATGGTTGGTAGCTATCTGTCTCTCGTTGTGCGTCATACTCAGGTGAAAAAAAAGAAGGATCGTGAACCAGAAATTTTAGTCTTAAGTTACTCGAATAGAAAATCATACAGGTAAACTCATTTTCCCCAGTTGAATGCCTCCTATTATCGGTTCTCATTGCATTTCACGTAATTCAGTACAACAATTTTAGAATTGACACTCTCTCGTGTGTTTTTCATCGCACTCAAAAGGATCAAACTGCTTTGATATTTTAAAAAAAGAAATAAATAAAAGATTAACACTTGAAAAAGAAAACAACAAAATACAGCGCGCAAAAAGGACGGAGGAATAAGAGATGACAGAAATAAGAAGTAAGATAAACAAAACTCAGACAGGCTGAAACTACGAGATAAAGTAAGAAGGAAACATAAAAAAACAAGAATAAAGGCAGGAAAAGATTAAAATCAAGAAAGGAAACGTGGAGGAAATGGAAGAATGAATGACGTTAGGGGAAGAATAAGGGCATCGATGTAGGGCCGGTGTACAGGTCCAAGGAAAGAAACCGCATCGGGACGGGACAGAGATTTCGGAGTAGGACAGAGCCCCATCGATTCGGCGCTCTTTGGAACGTGAAGGACTGTTTTCTCCTTCAATCTAAACGCTTTCTTGTCGTTGGCGAATCTGTTCCCCTTCCCAGAAGAGCAGGAATCTTTGATCTTCACAGACGAGAGCTCCTTTCGAGAGAGAAGACCGCGAGGGAATGCAGTTTGGTGGAAGAAGAACAAGGCTAGCAGAGACGCTGGTATTATCACAGTGCTGCGTAAAAGCTAGGCAAACCTACAAAGGAAGTTAGAAAAACAGCCTTCGGGAATTGAATCAAAGGCCTTTTGAATCAATTCGTTTATTTCGTTGGCAGACAGATTTTGGGAGAGACATCGCTTGCCTGGTCTGCTTTCAAGATTGTGTAGTATTTTCTCTTATTCAAAAGGAATTTGATAATAGTCTTTAGACTCATTCTGCTTAAACAACGAGTACAACAACACACACATTTATACAGGCACGTTATATAATATATGTGTGTGTGTGTGTGTGTGTGTGTGTG
>NW_004797612.1:467226-468803 GCF_000002075.1 Aplysia californica
AGAGGGAGAGAAAGAGAGAGAGAAAGAGAGAGAGAGATAAAGAGAGAGAGAGAGAGAGAGAGAGAGTGAAAGAGAGAGAGAGAAAAGATAGTCATTGAACGAGAAGGGAAAGAAGAGAGAGAGAGAAAAGATAGTCATTGAACGAGAAGGGAAAGAAGATAGAAAGAAAAAAAATAAAGAGAAAAAAAGGGGGTGAGAGATGAGGAATAATTTTTTTTTTAAACATGAAAAGAACGGTGACATCTTCGCACGTTGTTACTGTAAGATCACTGCCCATTATTTCCTCCCTTGACAGCGTATGACGACATATTTCTCCCGGCCTGATAATGCCGGCTAATCACAGGTAATCTAAATCTGTCTCCTGACATGTTCCAACAGCCACCGTTGTCTCACAGGAAATGTTCTTAGACGTTCTCGTTATCCGAAAGTTGTCCCCAACACCGGGTAGTTTTTGGAAAATGATAAGAGGTGGGAGAGTGGAGGTTGGTTTGGTTATGGGGGGGGGGGGGGGGGGGGAGGGGAGGTGAATGAACGACGTGATAATGGCAATGACCACAATGGAGAGACCTGAAGCATACTGTATTTAAATCGTACATTGTAAGATCTATAAAGGAATTTGTGAGAGAAAGCAGGGGGGGGGGGGGGGGGACGCTCGCTTTGAACAAGGTATGAATAATTAAAAGCTGTTTCTGTTACATAGCCACTTGACAGCGAATGACTTTTTGTTTAAGTTAGTGTTTTATTGCACTTGCGACACAATAAGGTCATGTTAGTTGCTAAGATTAAAGGTGTTACAAGAGAATTAAAAAAAACAAAAGGAAGGAGGAGAAATAAGGAGCAAACCACACCAGAGCACCCGCCAACCACCCACTGAGCATCTTTGTATTACCAGCGTCTGTAATGGTTGCGGTTAAGCACTCAGCCGTTTGCGTAGGAGACCCAAGTTTTGAGCAATGAGAATTGTGTCACGACGCGGTGGAATCAGGCGCTCGTCAATTTTTGGACCTGTGGAGTTATTGGTATCATTTTTGAGCTTGTTCGTTTATCTTACTTTCCGGGAAAAATACTCATCTATCATGATTAGTAGTCGAAATACTTGTGATTGAAGGAAGTGATGGTCTCTTGGTTTCAGAGGTAAAATTAGCAAGAAAATTTATGGCCGCCAAGCCAAAGTTTGGCGACTTCTAAAGCTTGAGAGTCCCTAGAAACTGCAAATTTACATTTTTGTGCCTTAAATCAACATTTTTCAGCAAAATTAACTCAGAGATGTTTTTTTTTAAAAACAAAAATTCTATAAAAATTGCCAAACGGACAGAATAATGCCAGTTTCTTCGATATCATTATTTCGACGAGTGTCTGATTTCACCTCGATGCTTCACAATTTTTATAAAATATCTCGGTCTTTCTGCTGGAATGCTACATCCCTCTCAGCCTAGGTTGGTCCTGACGTGCAGGTTCGAAACCTTCCTTCCAGATGATCTAGATTGTGTCGATAGGAGTGTAAAAACACGCACATTTAAAAGCATATTATATTTTCATGAACTAAGAAGGGTTAGAGTAAATATCGATTCCACCCC
>NW_004797612.1:470378-472712 GCF_000002075.1 Aplysia californica
GCACACACACACACACACACACACACAAACACACACACACACACACGTACACGTACACGTACACACACACATACGCACGCACGCATACACATACACACGCATACGCACACACACGTATACACACACACACACACATACATGACCATAATATTATGCTTAAACGCGTATAACATAATATGTACTATACGCGTATATGTGGATATAGTCATAATTGTACCGCACTTGCAACAAAAATAGGACATACGAGCGCCGGAGATTAAAGGTGTAACTTGAGAACAACATTAAAAAAAGAAAGAGCAGAGATAAGAACGATACATGGTTGACATGAAAGAAGGTAGCAAACCAAATACTAGAGCAGTCGCTAACCACTCACATGCGTACGTGTATATAAAAATTAATTATCTATATGAAATATTATTTATTACATATATAAAATACATGTCTACAAACATAATAATATGTGAACCCTCTCAAACACAAACGCATACAACCACACTCTTATACGCACTTGCACACCCACACAGATACTAATAATACTAAGGCACGCTCAGGCGTGTGCGCGTGCATGAGACAGTAGCAAGAGGCCCCTTGTCCTTTCTCCCGGACTCAGTAAAGAAACCTGAACAGATTGACGAAGAAACCTTCCGTGGGCAGAGAGTGAGCGCAAGCCAGCGAAGAGCTCATGAATGCGCGCCGAACTCACGCGCCGGATTTTCTCGCTCGCGACGGCGTCGAAGTTCTGGTCAAGATGTGCGCGTGCGCGCGCGTCTGTCTGTGAGGCAGGCATTGCGCTGGCGCTTGTAAAATTTGTACTCACGAACGCTGTGGTGATGGCGAGTACGATAGATGCACGTGCCTTGCTTACCTGGTGACGCTTCAGTGATAATGGTATACAATGTATTCTTCTTTTTGTCAGGTAAGTGACACACTCTTTTAATGGCTTAGGGTACACGCCTTGACTATGATGCATTCTTTCCTTTATGGTATGACTAGTTGGGCTCTCTTTTTTTTTTCGTCGAATGCGTTGTTGTCTTGCGGTTTATTTTTCTATGCTTGTTTTGTTTGTTTTGTTCTAGCTCTACCCTTTTTTTGGAATTTTTTTTCTTTTGTCTTCTTTCATCCTGTTTTTTTTTTCTTTATTCATTTTAAAGCGGGCTTGGTGGGGTGAGGGAGGGGATAATATTGTTATTTTGGATTGGTTGCTTTTGTTGTTGTTTCTTTGATTCTTAACTGTGCTTAATTCTTTTATAATCATTTTAACCTGCGGGTGGTTTGGAAGGGGGGGGGGGAGTGGAGGGGCTGGCATAAAGAGGAATACATCAGGTGACGAGTGGAAACATCGATGATTGCTTTTGTTTTCTTCCATAATTAAAATCAACCCAGTCTGTATAATGCCTATTCCTCTTTAACTAAACGTGTACATTGCCCTTTGCACACATTATGTTGTTGTTTCTTAAAAGAAATATATAATATTCAAACACGATATTTAAGACACTCTTATTATTATTTGCATGCGTATACATATCTACCGAATGAGACACAAACCAAAAACAATATAAGGACATACACATACACATACACATGTACACATAGACACAGATAACACACACACACACACACACACACACACACACACACACACACACACACCCTCCCACACTCATACTCAAAAGAAGGTCCGGTTTCCCACCTTGTCATTACTATAAAAGACCGCGTCCGTTGTCAGTTTGTCGAGAACAGAGAGTCTTCAAACTTCAACTTTGCCCACACCAGACTTGATAGTAATAGAAATAAAATTATAAGAATTATATCTACCAAAAATTTAATCGGAATTGTTGGAAGTTTCGACTCTCTCCCGGTATTGTTTTTCTGTTCAAAATGAAGATCACGAATCTAGCGGGCGCTGCCCCTCTGGCTGTCCTTGCTCTGTGCCTGCTGTGTAGCGGAGCGACCGCACGGTCTGTGCTGGATGATTTAAACGGTAATTAATTTGTTGCTGTTGTTCTTTTTTGTTGTTGTTGCTGTTCATGTCTTTTTTTTGTCTTTTTAAGAAATATTGTTTGTTTTACATACACATGTAGTTCAGTTAGAGTAAAAGAAGTTAAAAAAAAAGAACATCGATGCAATAATTATGTTGTTGTTGTTGTTGTTGTTGTTGCAATTGTTTTTATCGTTGTCGCTTCTGTTGTTGTTGTCGTTGTTGCTTCTGTTGTTGTTGTTGTTGTTGTTGTTGTTGTTGTTGTTCTTCTTCTTCTTCTTCTTCTTCTTCTTCTTCTTGTTGTTCTTCTTCTTCTTCTTCTTCTTCTTCTTCTTCTTCTTCTTCTTCTTCTTCTT
>NW_004797612.1:474750-478702 GCF_000002075.1 Aplysia californica
GAGAGAGAGAGACAGTGACAGACAGACACAGAGAGAAAGAGAGAGAGAGATAGACAGAGAAAGCATGAGAAAGCATGAGGAAGAAAAGGGTGGTGAATGAGGCGGGAGGGCGATACATAATTGTCATAAAATACTGTATCGCTTTTCCAAAAGCAACCCACAGGATGCATGGCGAAATCATTCCAAGCCAATGCCTCTAGGCTTGTACTTACACCATAAAGAAGTTGTCACCTCAGATTTACAACGTTCAGTACCTTGTTCTGAAAAAAATGACGTCAACGATTTTGAGTTTCACACTATCGCTACCCTTGAATTAATTAAATAAAAAAAATCTTTTTTCTGCTCAGTACCTAGTTTTAAGAAATATGAGGTCAACGATTTTGAATTTCAGAACATGTCAAGATAGAGCAGATGAAACGTTTGGTTTTTTATCTCCTGGTCTTAGTACCTCATAACTAACAAAAAATTGTGCCAGAGAGAACTGTGTAATTCTATGGTAGCGAAGTTGTCTCTAACAAGCCTTTCAGCGACTTGCTCAGCAATATAGACCATCCTTGGCACGTTGATGATTTGTTCTGTCTCGGTTCGTCGAACGCAAAATCATTTTTTTAGCACACATATATTATTATGAAGTTCACACTTTTGAATTCATCCTATTGGATCGATTGGTGCAATTGCTAGACCCCTCATCAGTGCACACTAAAGGTAGGCTCTCGTGGTCTAGAGGTTACGGTGTTCACCTCTCATTTAATAGGTTCCCGGTTCGAAACCGGTCAGCGACGGAAAACAACATTTTTTACTCTAAATATTTCTCCTTTTACCTCTTATCTTGCTCTCTAACCATGTTCTGTCGTCTGCTTTCGTCTCCATTTTTGCCCCCCCCCCCTTTAATTCCTACCCCCCCCCTTCCCCCTTCATTCGATACCTTAGAGTATAAATGCATTTATTTATCTTCGTTTTTAACACCCCAAACTCATATACCTTTTAACTACAGGGCCATCAATAATTTCTTTTACTGAGGCACCAGATCAGACTCGGCTGTGCTTAGGTGTTGGTGTCGTGTTAGCTTCTTTTCGACAGTTTTCAGTGATCTTTTTGTATACAAGAAACTATTGACTCTTTAAAATTATCAGAAAATGTTCTGCTACTAGAGGACTAGCATGTATCACCACTATCAATATTACTACTAGATCTAGATAGCATCTCCACGAGGGTGCACAATGATGCTACGAGTCTAAACTGCAGCTGTAAAATGTATTTTGTGGATTAGTTCGTAATCTAATTGTTTTAAAAAAACAACAATGTACCTTATATAACTGAAAAAAAAAAAAAACCCAACAAAAAACCAATTTCTTTGATTTCATTATATGTAAAGGCAAAAACATGCATACTATAAAAATGAGCAAAATTGTGTTTCTAATTTGTGTGCGGTTGGTATGTCCTACTTCTATACGATCTCTCTATTGTTTCTGTCTCCCTATCTTACTTAACTCAAGCACTAAAATACCATTATTGTGCCGATATACTTGCCTTTATTCAGACTAACATTTAGTGAGTGCGATGGCTCGAAATGAGAAGTCCACGGGAAAAACGGGCATAGTCACAAACTAGAAATGGTGACGGTGTAAATTTCAAAAGATTGGGGACTTTTAACTTCATATTTGTTTGATTGGTGGTTTATTGTTATGTTTATTAAATTACGGGCAATCTAACAACAATAACCAACCAACAGTTGAACAGAAATACAGAGGCAACAAGCTTTCAGAATTGATACCCTCACGGTTTTCATTTTGTGACTATTCTCGTTTTCCCGGTGGACTCCTCAAGTTTTCTGCAACGTAAAAATTTTAATGTACATGTATTATTATGTGTACGCTACTCTCTGAAAGAGTTAACCTCATATAAGAAGGGGCCACCACCTTACCAAAATGGTGAAATTGTATAATTTTAACGCCTCTATCAACACTATTAGGTTCTTTAAGAGGTTAAACTTCCGAGTTTAACGTTCATATCCGAGAGGACCAAGCCATATGGGAAATTCGTGTGTAAAGTGCCTTTCCCATGGACACAACGTCAGACCGAGCTAAGGCTCGAACCCCCGTACCCACAATCTAACGAGTACGAGCAGAGGGTACGGGTCCAGTAGCCTAACCCCTAGGCCACCGACCTCACCCCATAAACCAGTAAGATTGGTCGAAGAACTTTCCTTTCTGCGGGAATTCTCGTTGCGCGTTGTAGTCCTAGGTATGGAAGTAGCCCCACTGCAAGATAAGACAACGGGCCGTTCTGAATGACCTCACTCTCCTGGGAACCAGATAGTGAGTAACGTGCCCTTGGCCACCTGGGCGGAAGTCAGCGTACTGCCATTTCAATCGCGTGCAATTGTCATTCATACTCACCTGGAAAGCTGTTGTAGATCTAGACTTTTTGCGGTAACCGCCATATTTTGGTAGGTTGTTTACTATTTCCACAGAAACACGTGATGTGACGTACGTATAAGTTTTACACGTGGGAGACTAGTGATCTTTTACGACCTGACTGTCCGAACCGCATGCTTACACGTTTCTTTCTGATGAGGGTTTTTTTTCGGGTTGGGGGTGATTTTTCTGCTTTTTCGTTATGTTTTGTTTTTTGTTTTGTTTTTTGTTTTTGCTTTTTTGTTGTTTGTTTGGGGTGGGGTTGGGGTGTTCAGGGGCAGGTGTGGGGTGGGGGTTTGGGAGTGGGGAGGATGTTCTAATCCAGACTCAAAGAAAGTGTTTACTTACAAAATCTGTTATTCCTCATTTCACCGAGCCACACATTGGTATTAAGTAATCGGAAGAAACGTGAATTTTTGTGATTCTGATATGGTATGCACAAAACATCCTGCAACAATGTATGTCTCAAAATGTACTGAAATGGTTCTTAGTATGCTACACACCGTGGAATCTATTTATAGCATTGCCGAACTAGTCAATAATAAATTATTGAGTTACATAGACTATTTTGCGTTCCACACAAAACTCATTCGCTGCTATGCTCGAAACTGTCTGAGACTGCTTATATGAATTATGGAAAAGTAGCTAAAAGACTGAGTTCAATTCAAACTCATTAGCATTAAAATTCTCTCTTTGTTCGGTACTACCATTTAGAGTTCGTTTGTTTCTAAAAGATACTTGATGACAACGTACCTGCAAGAACGCCCGGTCTTGGATTCGAACCAGGATTATCCGTTCAATAGTCCAGCATGATTCCAAGTGATCTGCTAACAGAGTTCCCCTTTCCTGTCTGTCCACGGCGTGTCTATTATATTATTATGTAGAGTGTTATTTCTTACTGGTTTAAATTGGGATTGTGGGTGGTTGGCAGGTGCTCTTGTGTGGTTTGCTCCTTCTTTCCTATCAAACAATTATCGTCCTTATCTCTCCCCCTTCTATTTTGTGTTTGTTACTCTCTTGTAACACCTCTGATCTTCTGGCGCTCATATGACCTTATGCAGTTGTGAGCGTCGTAAAACGTCTACTAAAACTAACTATCTCTCCTCCTTCTATTTTGAGCTTGTTACTCTCTAATCTCCGGCACTTATATGACCTTATTGTGTTGCAAGTGCCGTTAAATCTTCTTGAGAGTGTAGGGCCCGGCAGTCTGTATATAGCAACAACAAAAAAAGTGTTCATAATTACAAAATCATGGCGGATGACGTCAGAGCGGCCATGTGTGTAGTATTTTAGAACGACGTAATTCCCGTCTTTGAGCGGGGCCGTCCGTGTCTGCGGTCGGACATTTAGGCTACTATAATAGGAGGAACATAGAAACCTGGCTTGGAACCAAGACACCTTAGGCAGGCTGATTGGCAAGGGACAGAGAATCTGTCTATTGCAGAAAGGTCGGAGAAGCAATGTCCAACTACTGGCTAGGCTAAGAAGAAGAAGAAGAAGAAGAAGAAGAAGAAGAAGAAGAAGAAGAAGAAGAA
>NW_004797612.1:478807-483665 GCF_000002075.1 Aplysia californica
GGCACTATAATAAAATAAACGTTTTAGATTTTAACTTTAAAGCTGTATGAACACGTATCTTATCGTGTTGAAACAATGGCGCTGATACCGTAATGTTCACTCTTAGATTTACTTTGGAAGAAATTCAGTTAGATTTATAATTAACTTTGTGATTGGGTAGATCATGTCATGTATTATTAGAAAAGGACAACGTGAAATGCCTTTACTCATGTGAAGTTTCTCTGATGTGATTTCACAATGTAAGTTTTGTCTCTGGAAATTTGTTCAAGTTATACAGGTAGGCCTACATTATTTTTAACTCTTTGAGGACGCACAGTCTCATTATTCGACAACGCTTGAAGACGCAACTGTTTGGTGGAACCTTAAACAATTTCATTATTCATTCACATTTTACAATGTGTGTTTTCCTTTTCTGAAACCGTAAAAGACAGACAACAGCACAGCATACGTACAATAAAATAATATATACAAATTTGAGTTTCTGATTTTTCTGTGATCGTTTGAATGTACTACATGGGCCTTTGACCTGCTGTCGGACATATGTGGCCGCTACGTCTTTAAAGAGCTAAGCGTTGTCATAACTACCATGGAATGCATTGCGCTTGGATTCAACTCTTCATATTCCAACGAAACCACTTGTGCGTATCGACGGTAAGTCCTGCAGATAAAAAAAATCAGTTCAGCGAAATTTAACATTAAGTTTGAAGTAAATGCTCACGTATTGTAATCAGTTTTGTTTCTCTACAGACGTGTACGCAACGTTAATGCTGTAGGTTCTACTGTACATTCACTGGCATTAATGTTTTTTCTATTTTCGTTTATTGTATTAAATATGAAATGATACGAATGAATTGAGTGGATGTGCCAGTTTACATTGTTTTCTACCCCCACCCCAATCCCCGAAAAAAGAAGAAAAGAAAAGAAAAACTAAAGATTTTTTTAATAACGTGTCTTACGATACTTGCAATATTTCAAAAAAATATTCCAGATAAAGTTAAACCCTGGTCTACCGCCTACCTTGGGACGAGTATGAAGTTGGCGGTACAACAGGGCTGGCGGTATAACGGGATAGCACCATTTGCGGTAATATTAACAAGTGGTAGACTGGTAGAGACTAGAGACAAACTGTGACAAATCTTAACTTATCTAGATCTGTCTTGCGTGACTGAAATGCGCCGAAGAAAAACAAGTATCAACCAGTTACATGCCAGCTCCAGGTGAACTTTATGTAATTTAAAAATTTTTTTTTTTGGTAGGGCCTATATACTATGTGTTTTACAGCACTCGTTACTGCATAATGTCATATGAGCGCGCGGGACACACTAAACTTTTTTAGTTTGGTAGGAAATTTTGAATTTTGCCTGTGTGGCGGCCGAAGACTACTCTTGTCGATTTTTAACCTGTGCAACTTGCATACGGGACCTCCAAAATATTTTTGGCCCTTGTCCGAGAAGGCTAGGTGTAGATCTTTCCGACCAGAAGATCAGGGGTGTGGCTGAAAGACAGCAGTAAGAAGGAGCCAAGGAGTAGCAGTAGAAAGGTGCAGAAAGAGTCAGGAGCCCAGATGAGGGGGCAAAGGAGGTGAGGGGGGTGGGGGCAGAAAGAGGAGATGAAAGCAAACGACAGAACATTGCTAGAGAGCAGGAAAGGAGGTGAAAGGAGACAATTTTAGAGAAAAATATTTTACGTTCGTTACCCGAATTCGAACCCGGAACCTTATTAACCTCTAGGCCATGAGAGCCCCCACGTAAATTAAAATTAAAATATTGAAAATGTCTGCCACATCAGAAGCTATACTATTTGTGCCAAGCACCCTATGGACGTAGTTTGTTTGTTTGTTTGTGTTTTTACTCGATATTCGTCAGTCCACGGACCGCCTCAGACCTTTCACCTAGACTTGAGCCTGTACAAGCGCTGGAAAAAGGTAAAAATCGCAGAGAGGTGCGTTGGAAAGAGACAATCAAGCAACTATCTAGTGGGTGCCGTGCGCCATGTTTAGTGTGTACCTCTAGAGGCCAACTCGCTGACAGTATAGAGGAACACATTTGTGTTAGTTTAATAAGGACTGTACTACTCAGACTGTTGGCGGATGTTGGAGTAAAGGCGCTAATACTATGTTTACACACGATACGTTTCTTTTCGTACATTAGCAAATCCTTTCAACAAGCGGGGCTGGCGGTATAACGGGGCGGGGGACGGTAAAACGAGGTTTGGCTGTAATTGAAAAAGCAAAAATCAGCCGATTCATAATTAGAAACTTAATTTGAAATCACCATTATCTCATTTTTCAACCATGCCAACATGTTATTATGAACCCTAGCTTTTCATAGGCATCGGACGCATGCACACGCACAAACATACACACATACACACACGAACACACATACTCACATAATACACACATACACACATGCACACACACATACACACATACACACACATACACACACACACACATACACACATACACACACATACACACACACACACAAACACACATACACACACATACACACACACACATACACACATACACACACATACACACACACACACATACACACATACACACACATACACACATACACACATACACACATACACACACATACACACACACTTACACACACACATACACACACGTACACACACACACACACACACACGCACACACACACACACACACACACACACACACACACACACACACTCGTATGAGGTCCCTGGTGTATTCCCTTGATCAAGACACCCTAAACCTAGCTTAAAATCATGGCTGAGATCTTTAGATATCAGAATTGTCGAGCGGGTAATGGTATTGCAATATTGCCAGCTTCGGAAGTGTGAATACCCTGTCAAAAACAAATCATTTCTGTCTGGATGATAAACTTGGGGTATGTGACATAATGTCATATCACTGCTTTGATGATCTAATTATAAAAATGTTAGTGTAAAGGAATCACAACCCTTCTCAGAACAAGGAGGGCATCGTCTCGTTGATTTCTGGTAGAAGCACCCCCCCCCCCCAGCTTATTTGTTATCTGTTTTGGTTTAGAAAAAGAGAAGACTGAAATACAAGTACTCCGGAGCACTGAAGATTTTATAATACATCAGGCATAAAAATATTAAAATAAATCCGCGTCTCCCGTTTTCTCTACAGAACGATTACTTCGACAAGTTTTAATCAAAGTTTAAAAAGACGTCATTATAACCACGTCTCAGACGACTTCATCTAAATTAGCTTCTTTGGTCTACGTGCCCATTATATTTTCTGTCAATCGTTTCAGCCTCTCAATCCCTTCGACTGTACTTTGAACTTGAGTAAGGTGTTGCTGTCAAACACTTTGTCGTTCTGTGCCACTTTACTTTATCTGTGAACACAGTCTCCCCCCCCCCCAACCACCTCCTCCTCCTCGTCGTCCTCCCCCTCCTCCTCCTCCTCTTTTTCCTTCTCCTTCTCCACCCCCTTTTTCTCCTCACTGTTGGAAATAAATGCAGAGGTAGCTCGAAATCTTGAGAATCTTCAAATGAACTATTATATCATTATGAATTGCTCAAACAAAACATTTCAGTTGTAAAAACTATTCAATTTTGTAAACAACCCATGGGGACCGCCGGAAAAACAAAATACTCCCCCCCCCCCTTCTTCCCCCCATAAACCCCACCCAAAAAAACCCAAACAAACAAACCCAAAAACAAACAACAACCCCAACCTATCTCCGCTCTGGGCCACCTTAACTTTCCAGTGAACACTACTTCATCTTCCTCTTTCCTCTCATGCTCACATATCATCTTCATAATTGTCCTCCTCTGCATCATCGTTTGATTTTGAAGGACAGCACTCCTTTATCTATTATTTGAAAGTGAAAGGTTTCATGGCAAAACATGCTATTCCCCAGGTTCTTAAAAAAAAACCCCTGAGTAATCCTCCTCATAATTTAGCCTTAATAAGGATTTTATCTTATGCAATACAGGGGTAACAGGTAACAGTAGTTTCTTCTTAGCAAAGCGGGCTGAAACCACGCCTTAGAATGGGGTTCGAATTTCTTAGCAAAGAATTTTTTTTTTTTTCCAAAACGCCCAAGATCTACACGCCATCCAATTTTCGGTGCAAAAAGAATTATATCCATAGGCCTAGGGCCAACCAGAGCTCTTCATTAAAATTTAGCCAATAAGGGCTCTTCATTTCAGGAGCATCCTGTCACACCCCCTACTTTGTTTTCAAGAGCAGCAAGAAACTAGAACCGATACAAACATTCTTATCAACCTGAGTGCTAATCTTGCTCCGATCTTTTCTATATCATGAAATATTTTTTTCATACAGGGGCACACAATTATAAGTCTAAGATACGTTAAAATCACTTCTTAAACAAAGTGTTTATCTTTCTACATGTCGCAATTATATTTTTGACTATTGGCCTACGTGTAGCATGTTTTAGAAAGCAAAACAAACAAACAAACAAACAAATAAACAACAACAACAACTATAACAACAACAGCAACAAAGACAATAAGAGTAAAACAACAACCCCACAACAACACACACACAAAATCCCCTCGACACTGAATATAAGTAAGTTATATTGAAACACTAAAAATGAAAACAAGCCGTTCATTTGTTCAATAATTTGTAAAAAAACAAAATTGATTCCGGTTCTGATATTTTGCCTGCACACTGCACACTGCTGTTTGTGAAATCTCTATCGCCCATTAGAATTTGCCATGATTCACCAGAACACGTCTGGCAAGGAACTATTAGGTCATTTCTTTTTCAGTTCAAGAAATTTGGATACACATATGTTTACAGTGCGTTTTGTCATAAAATTCTTCAAGTTTCGATAAATACAGTGTATCTTCCTGC
>NW_004797612.1:484392-487001 GCF_000002075.1 Aplysia californica
GAGATGTTTTTACTACAATTATAAAAAAAATAACAAAGAGTAAGCCTACCAATAACATACTTTGTACATAAATAACGACAGAACAAGTAATTGCTCTGTGTGTCATTCGTACAAAGGAAAGATGCCAGTGGTTTCAGTAAGTAAGGTAACTTTAAAGCAGCTGCCAGCCCGTAAGACCAGCCGTTGACAGCGAGACTACGGCACCCTTCTCCTGAGACAGACTATGGCTCCGGGTGCTGTTTTAAATCCGGGCATTCTGGACATAAAATCAATTGGAAGAATAATGCCTTTATGTTCTAACCGAATGCCTGTCAGTTACCCGATCCCCTAGGTTCTGAACTGGGCCTGTCAACCCTGAGCCCACCTCCCAGACGATTACTTCAGTTTCAGTTTGCAGCTTTTTAAATGAGAATTTTATTCTTTGTCTAGTTGGATATAAGATAGCATCGCGATAAACAACTTTATGACAACAATAGAAAAGTCTTAAATCAAATGAGAAACATTCTGGGATGAAGTGAAAAAGACACGAAGTAACGACTTCTAGGATATTTTAACTCTTTAAGGGCGTAGAGAATACATAGGTCCGACCAGGACCAGATCAAAGGCAATAGTGCGGCACATTTCGAACCTAAACACACAAACTAGGAACACAAATGTGAGCTACAATTCATAGCATGTTGTTACCTGCCTTTTAAGTTTCAGACAAAGAAAACGGAATTTAAATATTTTGTATGAATAACACAATATACTTCTTTTAGTAAATATTTAGTTCTCCGAAATGAAGTCTCTTCAAGCGTTCGAATGCCCAGAGAGTGCGTCATCAATGAATTAAACTTGAGCTGATTTTAGGAGTAAGGGAGATGGTACTGGTCTCAGAAGTCTCCAATTTTGGATACTTACGTTTTATTTTATGGCAAACACTGACCAACTCTGACCATTTGCATGGGAAGTGATGACAGTATGGCAGATCTTAGAAACCAGGCACTTACTTGAAAAAAGTGACACATCAAGGAATCTGAGATTTTGCACCACTATCTATTTTTTATGTAAAAAAACAACTCCCAAACAATAAAAAAGAAAAAAACCCAACCCAACATAAGAAGGCTACTTGTTAATAATGAAAGGATAATAACATAATATTTTACTCACAAAGCCAACAATCTAGGGGTGTCTGTCTCTTTGACTTAAAATTATGTATGAACCACGAAATTTTTCATTTATGCAAAGTGCTGTATTGTGATCTACGTAGAATTGGACAACTGCGTATATTCCTGAATGAATGCTCAATGAAAAACCTTCATTTCAATTGTAAAAAAAATGTTTTCTCGTAAGGATTACTGCAACTCTCGCTTTGCAAACCCACAGAACATGACCACCTTGAAACTACAGCATTTTCAAAATCACGCTGCGATAATCATGTCTAAGACAAGGAAGAACAGTCATATCACTCCAATTTTGAAAAAAAAACCTCCTATGACTCTCAACAACTTCTAAAATTATTTACATGATTGCTGTCCTTTGCCGAAAACATGTTAACAAAGACCCCCCCCCCCTCCCCTCCCCCCTTCATATTTAAGCAACCTCTCTCAATAATGTTCCACAAAGATATTTAAGATCAGGAGATCAGTCTCTTATGAGAACCCATAGCAAGAAAGGCAATAAACTTGCTGGATGGTCCGTTTCTAATCCAACCCCATCTCTCTGGAACTCTCCCTCCAGCATTTGAGGGATGCACAGTCGGAGGCAAAATTTAAAAACATACATTGGGCCTATGAAAATCCAGCTCAATAGTAGATAGTCTTTATTAATAATATTTTTATGTTCCTGATGTCGTCTTTTATTGTGCTGTGATATACATATCGGCTTACATGTTATCGTTGTTATGAAGAGAGTTTATACATAGAGACATCAACAAAAGTTAGGGACCACCTTAAAAGACAGTCCTAATGTTTTAAAAAATCTGAAAAAAAGTCATCAAGGAAAGTTTTAAAATGTTTGCTCTGAACGTGTCAATGGGTTACCAACTGGTACTGCAAAGCCTCCTGAAGGACCAAAACCACCACGTGCAGCACGGAAATCCTCGGGGAATTTTAGCCAAATTTGCTGTTTTTTATCGACTTGTGTGCGACACCAAGGACTTCCCTCAGTTAAAATTTCTGGTGCACGGACATACGGTCTCGAACCGTGCTCACTTTAGTGGCAATATAAGCCACCGTTTGCACAAAATCCCGAATCGCATCAACATACCACCAAAACGAAAGCTGGGAGACTTTGATTGTGCCAGAGCTATGGCATGGCTGCAGGATGGAGTTGGAGCCCGAGAAGTTGCCAGAAGGCTTGCAGTGTCACACTCTGTCATTGTCTGCCTGAGGCAGCACCATCAATCAACTGGAACAGTCCAAGAACGCCCACCTGCATCGACCCAAGAAGACCACTCAGAGTGTTTGCAAGTGGTCCTTAACTTTTGTTGAAATCTGTATGTTCATTGACTGATCTGTTTTGTGTTTTGTGTTGATATGAAGGTTCTGTAGAGCGCCAAGGGCTGTATTGTATGGAAGTGGGGGCTATAGAATAAATGATTACTATTATTATCATTATCATTATTATTA
>NW_004797612.1:488916-491264 GCF_000002075.1 Aplysia californica
GAGGGCGCCACCAAATTTTGAGGACACTTTTTTAATTGGCTCAAAGAGAGAAGTGGCCTATCTTGTTATGTACTATCTTTGACCAGCACTCACAGTAGTCGTGTGTTGTGATGTACCATTGGAATTCGGGTATACTACCCATTTTAAAAGAAAGAAAAGCAGAGATCGTATTATATAGGTGCCGAAGAACAGAGGTGTTACTACTAGAGAGTAACATACAAAAAAAGGAGAGGTAAGTCTAAAAAATGATACAAATCATAACAAAACAAAGAACATTTTGCGTAGGTTTTGAGTTTATTGTCCATTTGTTGCTTTTTTTTCGCACCTTCGACAACATATACTCATATATAGCAGACCAGTATCGATACTCACAATACAGCAGCCGTGCCAGTCAACTCCTCGCAACTTGGGGGAAATGTTTTCTCTCACATAATCAATAACGAAAATTTGATAACAATAATTATAATAATAACTGCAGTATTGTCGTAATATTTGACTTAATTTTATTTACCCAATAAAATAAGGACATGAAATAACATCATATAACGTCTTCTTGTAAAAACCGAAGACAAAACTTGTTTTACGCAACACTTCATTCAGACATACAGAAACAACGGAACTCGATGTACACTGTGCCACGCCAAATCTGGACAAAGAACGAAACGATTAACGTGTCTTCCGTTTGTTCCGATAAAACCGAAACAAACTAAAAGTAAGTCAAGACAAAAACAAGGCATTACAGTTCATGGTCAACTGCTCCGATCACAATCACTCCCGAGTTGTACGCTCCTTACAGTGCCATATTGCTATAGAAAGTAAGCTTTGCAACGCAGGGCATTGCAGTTGTCTTTGCATTCAGATAACAACCCCCAGCCTAAAAAGGTACCCCTCCCCCACCTGTTTTCCCCAAAATGAAGGACAAAAAAGAAGACGAAACTCCCATTATTATTTAAACCCAAAAATGATCAACAGTTGAGTTAAAACAAAAACAAACAAAAACGCCACCCCCTCAAAAAAACAAACAAACAACAAACAAAACAACCCAGCTTGGATTTGTGCAATTTCAAAATCGGGAAGATTTGCAACCCCCGCAAAAACTCCCAAAAGAAAACAAACAAAAAACAATGAACAACAAAAACAACAACTACCCCCCCCCCGAAAAACATAAATAAAACCCCCAAAATCAAAACAAAACTACATGACATGCTCTTAATTAAAAAAAAGTAGCGGGTCTCTGAGGCTACCTCAGCTCGGTGGTGACTGTGTTCGGAGCAGCTGCTGACCAATCAGGCAATCCGCCAGTCCAGCCAGCCAGAGGAACAACGCGCTATAAACCTCTTATACTTACACAAGCACTGTTAGAAATACGGAGAACAACCCAAGAACAGCATTTTTTGGCTTTTTTTTTTCTTCATCATTTTGTTCACAGGGAGTACAGGCAGACACATGACCACCCCCAAAGTTCTCGTGAAGTTAAGGGATCGGTAAAAGTTAGTTTGGACCCCCCATTCTTTGAAGAATCTTTCGAGCATGACGTCACGGTGACCCACATGTGACTCCATGGAGAGTGGAGACCCAAGATGTGCGTACCGGGTCAAGTAAGTTCCGAATTGGGAGTCCAAGTTTATTTTTACGGAGATATTCCTGTCGTCACATCACACACACTACACTACACGACACACACACACACACACTCACATACATACACACACACACACATACACACACACACAAACACACACACTCACACACACACTCACATATACACACACAAACACACAAAAACACACACACACACGCCTAGCACTCTCCCACTGTCCACATTATAAATACATATCGTACTCTCGTACAAGAAACACATGCATTGTTAAATTATCGGCTAAAATGAACGTTTAAAAGTACATTAGTAATAGTAATTGTATAATTTTATATCACTCATCCACGTTTTTTTTTGTCTTCTAAAATCTTTGGTTACAAATTCAGCTGAGGGAAACATTTGAATGCATTATGAAAATTTTCATATATACATATAAAAATATATTTAGCCCATCAAGTAAAGCAAAAGAACGTCGAAATGAACCGCCAGCAATACAACATGGCAAGCGAGCTGGGTTGGGGGCAGGAGGTTGGGGGAGGGGATGGGAGAGGGGATTGGGGGGAAGAAAAGGGTGAGGAGGGCAAGTGGAAAGTAGGGAGTAGTGGGATGGCCCGAGATTTAAGGGGAGATTTATTTTGGAGGATGGATTCTGGGTGCAGAAATCACGAAGTATAAAACGAAAGCAAAAATACACGGGGTGGGTGTGCAATGTAATGATTATCAGTGTGTGTGTGTGTGTGTGTGTGTGTAT
>NW_004797612.1:492029-497142 GCF_000002075.1 Aplysia californica
TGTCTGTCTGTCTGTCTGTCTGTCTGTCTGTCTGTCTGTCTGTCTGTCTGTCTGTCTGTCTGTCTGTCTGTCTGTCTGTCTCTCTGTTCCCTTTGTTTACGTAGTTATCACTGTTGTCTATAAGTCTGTAACTAAAAAAAGGGACAATGTGACCAAGCTTGTAAATTATGGCGCACACTGCGATGCCTAATATAAAAATACAAATTCGGCTTGTCTCTAGGATATTCAAATTCTTTGTCTCTTTCTCATTTTACAATTTATTTGATCCACATTTCCTTCGCATATCAATTTCTTTCCAATTTTCCTTCCTTTCCTCCTCTTGAATCCTCCTCCTCTCCACAGCTCCCTCCTCCTCTCCAGACGCTCCTCACTAAGCCCCACAACTTCCCCTCCACCAGGACTTGCTTCAGCGCATCCAATATGTCAAGACCCACAACTTTGATTGGACGCGACACTTTCCTTTTCATTTCCGGACATCCGGGGGGCTCTGTCACGCAAGCGCATCTAATACCGTAATCTTCAGACGGCTCTCCGGCCTCTACACCCGCCGTCTTGCCTCCCACATTTCCCTGACCAGCCCCCTTTCCCCCCTTTTCATTCCCGCGACAAGTCTTGCCCTACAAACATTTTTGTTGTCTCCCCCCCCCCTCTCCATGGTCTTCAGTCTGCTATGTGCTAGCCACAGCGAATTTTTCTTCACTCATTAAAGCTTCTCTTTCCTTCCCAGTCTCCCCTTCCGCTTCCTTCCGTTCCTCTCCCTATCGGACGTCAGTACCTTCAAACTGAAATGCTCTACTTCTTTCATAAAGCCACCGAGATTCGAGATTCAGTTGGCGTGTCTCTTTGTAAGATATTTCAGAAAAATGGCGATTCCTTTGTCTCCCCCCTCCTCCCCCCCTCTCTCTCTCTTAGTCACCCTCAGGCTCATTTTTTCGTATCACAAGCAGCAAGGAAAGTTCGGTCTCGCTCAAAACGCAACAACACTGATAAAATTTGCAGCAGATGCAATAAACAATCTAATATCACAAATCAACATTGCTAAAATGAAAGTTGTTTTGAGGCTCACAGTAAAAGTAATTGACAGGCGTAATCTCTGGCAGTGTTACGGGGAAAAGAGGGAAAAGAGGGGGGGGGGGAGCGGGGCTGCGAAGATCGCATGGGAGACTGGGCAAAGATATTCTCCGACCTGAACACTGATTAACGTGGTGGATTTCGTAATTACTATACTAGCTGGCACCGGTCTGTTCTTACTTGGACGGAGATAGAGAAAACTGATGACATAAGGGACTGTATGTGTGTGTGTGTGTGTGTGTGTGTGTGTGTGTGTGTTTAATGATAACGATTAAGTAACAACAACAGCAATTGAAACACCTCAACACCAACACAGGCAAAAATCATGTCAGCCGTAACACATTGAAACAAAGGAAAGTAGACCAGCGATAACGCACGACACAGGACCTTAAAAATAAAACTACATGGTAAGTATAATGATAATTACAGAACGGCTCAAAGGTATGACTAGTATCATTTCTTTAATTTCATCATCGTGTCGTCGACTTCATAGTGTATTTCACCTCTCAATGACGCTTTCCAGGAGTCCTGGATAGCGCTGGTTAAGACCGGCCAGCTCCCAACATACCCCAAGCGGGTACTCAACGCCCGGGATAGGGGTGGGGGCAAGGAATAGAGAGTCTTGTGTGCATCAACGACATGGTTAAAGCTACAGAAAATAACGACAAATCTCTTATCATACAACGTGACGAAGGTTGGGGTGGGGGACAGTAGTAGCAGGATGAGCATTGTTCGGCAAGGTCGAGGTCACCAGTCCTTGTGAAAGTAAAGGTCGTCAATCCATGTGAAGGTCAAAGTCACCATATTCTCGAGCATTGAGCAGTGCAGCTTCGATACTTATGGGGCAGCAACATAAAAGTTACGGAAGGGGGGGGGGGGTTACTTTTTTGCCCATCATGTCGTGCGCACAAGAACTTGAGATAGACAGATTCATCCGCTTACTTCAATGGTGAAAAAAACCAACAGTATTCTTCAAGACCATAAAACTGGTGACGTCATCTGCGGACAGCCATGGGCTTCAGTAAAGTCGAACGTATGCGTAATATGGACGCACCCAATTAACTGACCAATCATATCAGCAGCTGACTACAGGTGCCAGTGAACTCGTTTCATATAGTCTGATACGTTGGACATTGGGAACAGGAGTATTGGCTGCAATACAATGCTGATTTTTCTGGACAATATTGACACTTGGAGAATTAAAAAAAGACACACTAATGTAATGCAAGAGGATCCCTAAACCCCCAATAAGTACACATTTTCGACTGCAGAACAGAAATTCCTTTAACTCTCATATAAGTTTGGAAAAATAACAATGAGCATAGTTTTCTGAGTCTGGACATGGAATCTTTGGTTATCTTGTGAAAATCAAATAACAAGCATACTAAAACTCCCACATTCAGTGCACTTCAACAGTGCTGATTAAAAAAAAAGCCTACACAAAAAGTGAACACAATCCTATACAAAACAAAATAATACAATGATAAAAAATCTCCACAGCAAAAGACAGCAACCCCGTTCCTAAACGCAAGACCCACACACATCATGTTGAGCTGTCTTTTTTTTTCGCAGAATGTCTTAAACCAACATGTTACAGAACCACTGGAAACCCGGAAGGGCTTCTCTCGGATCACTCCAACATAAACTTGTGAGGGCAGATGCCATTCTTTTCGCTAGAAACGAGCAGTGCGTAAGTATTTGTCCAGTTTGAGAACCTCTTGAGTCCTCATAGCATAGAGCTCCTGTGCAGTCTGTGTCAAGGATTTGCTCGTAGCAGTGACGTCCCGCTTGTTCTCTGAAGACCTGCGCTTCTTGAGAAGTTGGGAAGAAGTTTGTATTCCAAGATTCCAGTCTCGTGATCTTGATCTGAAACAACACCATGCCCACTGTCTCAATGTGTGATGAAGCAAACACATCTTTTAGAAATCCAAATAGATTGGAACAAAATAGAGCTTCGAACCTGCAGGGAAATATCGCTTTCATTCAGTCATGTTTCAGAAGTGACTTGCTCTCTGAGCCGACTGAGTTCTGTGTCCGCTCTTTGTCTTAAGACACGACAGTGGGAGTGACAGTCAGTCTGACCTGCCCGGAGAACCTCTGGGCGTGCTGTGACGTCATTGTAACGCGACTTTGGCACGGTAGTGACGTAACAGTAACTGTGATGTTTGATCAGAAACACACAAGAGACCACTTAGGACCCATTAGAAGGTCAGTGTCTGGCGTCCGCCAAGAAGATGTCAGAACCACGTTCATAGTTACAGTTGTGGACTTAGACTTCGGAGCCAGCGTACATCGCCATGTGTGCTGATCCTCGTTCTGGAACTCTGGGAAGGTGTCAGAAGATGTGGTCACTGAGTGAATCCCCCACCCCCCCTCCTTATCGTGTGTGTGCACCACCAAGAGATAACGCATGGCTCCATGCACGTGCACAAGATATTGGCCTGGCGTGAGCGACACTGACCAGAACAAAGTACGGCGCCGATATTGAGGTTAGTTCACAACAGGAAGGGATCCACAGTCGAGGCATGGTTGTCGCTGCGAGTCCTAAGTGCCAGAGTCAAACATCTTGTACACAACCCACATTTTGTAGTGACCATTTCTTTTCCTAAGTCGGCTAACCTCTTTCGACCAACTGCTATAATCAATTTGACAACATCATTTACTTTTTTTTTTCACGTGAACGTCTCACCGTTTACACCCCCACGTGACTTGACAAACAACTAGGAAGAGAGCGCGGGGAGTCATCGTGGTGGCGTTGGTGGGTGTCGGGGGGTGGGTGGGTGGGTGGGTGGGGGGACGGTACAGGAGTGCCCCCTGTTGGACTAGCCGGCGTGAATGTCCTGTATGTGGCCACCCATGCCCTCCATGTGTAGGGGAGGGCTCTGAGCGCTGGCCATGCCGTGGTGGGCCATCGCCGGGTTTCCGTGGCCCATCATCATGTGGTGCGGGTGTCCTGGGATGAGCATGGCCTGGGAGTGAACGGGTGGCGAGAACTGGGCCATCTGGGCGTAGGAGGAGGGCGGGCTGCCGTACATGTCCGGACGGTGCATGCTCTGCATTCCCAACATGTCGTAACGCTGACTGGTGTCAAGGTGCGAGTAGCCGGCCTTCATGGGGTCGTAGAGGTCATGGCCGCCTTGAAGCCCTGGGAGGGAAGGGTAGAGAGCTGGGTTCAAACGGGGGGGAGAGAAAGAAAAGGGAAATGGTAGAGACAACATCCAAACAACAACTGGATATACGTAATAATAATAATAAATAATAATAATAATAATAATAATAATAATAATAATAATCATAATCATCATCATCATAATCATCATCATCATAATAATATGGCATTATTGAGTAAATCTACTTCCAACTTGGATATAAAAAATATAATAGAGTCAGATTTAAAAAATGCGAGTGTTTGGGGGTGGGGGTGGAGGAGATGCTCTTATTTTTTTTTCTCTGTGGAACAGATGAGAAACAGATGGAAGAGAGAAGAAACGGGACCAGAAAGGGAGAGGAGACAAAAACTAAAGAAGAGAAAGTAGAAAGCGCGCGCGCGCGCGCGCGTGTGTGTGTGTGTGTGTGTGTGTGAGTGTGTGTGCGTGCGTGTGTGTGTGCGTGTGTATGTGCGTGCGTGCGCATTTGTGTGTCCGAGTGTGAGAACGAGTGAGTAAACATAAGTGTACGTGTAGGTGTCAAAGAGATAAGGAGAGAGTGCGAGAGATAGACAACTTTACAAATTTAAAAATAAGCAGTGATGTGGGTCATTCTGGTGGATGTTCTAACGATCAATTTAAAAAATAAAGAGAAAGCTAAATAAAAACAAAATATGCTTGGACCTACTCAGGAATGTGATTTCATTTATCTTGTACCCAATTTGCTTGTCACCAAAACAGAAAACTCGGGACATATGGGCCTCTACAATTAGCCTGTTGCCCAAACCACCTCAGTGATCGGACTGTGTTTGCACAAAACAAATTTCCCCGACGTGTGTCAAGCTTCACTGAACAAGGGGGTTAACTTTTTTTAAAGAAGGAAACCCCCCCCCCCC
>NW_004797612.1:497242-498607 GCF_000002075.1 Aplysia californica
TCTCTCTCTTTCTCTTCCTTCTCTCTCTCTCTCTCTTTTCCTTCTCTCTCTCTCTCTCTCTCTCTCTCTCTCTCTCTCTATTTTCTCTCCTTTCTCTCTCTCAACGTCATTTCCTGCCATTATTTACCATAGGGCTGCACTGGTTTTAATTTTACACCCCTGGTGTTTCAGGCTGCCATGTGCTTCTCCACTTCTCGCAGTAAGCCGTGGTAATGACGAGGGTGGTCGACCTATGCATGTGGCCGGGCAGACAGACCAGCGTTAAGCCTTTCTATGGTAAAATCCGTTAGCCGAACCACATTTTTTCCTACACCAAACTTTCCACTACTCACTGCAAACTTTTGAACCCAAGAGTCAGTGACCTCTCAGCACACAAATTCACTGCTCCATTGCGATCCATGAAGGTGTAAGATGTTGCCTCGCCTACCCCCCCCCCCAAAAAAAAATGGTTTTAAGGGGAAAATGCTTAGTACGTATATAATATTAATTTATTTGAAAATGTATCCTTCTCCGATGAAAATGCCTTCAGGCTTGAAAACTGCTTTTTCTTATTTTTTTTATCATAATAAGCGAGGAAAAATACTTATTCTTGACTGGAACGCTATTAAAAGTTATTTTTAAAAAATCTAAGGTTATCAATGAAGCAGAAATTTTAGATGTAAAGGGGAAACGCTGAAGACTTTTTTTCATTTACCTGATCGGTATGGCAAATGGTCTGCATTCATTTTTTGACTGACTGTACTGCAACATGTAAAGACAGTGATTCCCCTACACGTGAGTGTACTGCGAGTTGACAATACAGACACTAACTATACTGCAAACTGTTCTCCCACGCCATGGCCCGGCGCCGACCTCGAAGTTTTGTCACTCACCACCTCAGCCTCGGCCCTCGTAAGTTTTTTGCTCACTCCCACAACAGGTGATGGGAAAACCTACTCGGACCCGTGAGGCTTGGGGTCTGCTCTTTCTCTCCGACACCCCCTCACTCTTGGGCAATTCCCCCGCCCTTTGAACGCACACACAGCCGGCTTGTTTCATACCAGATGAAAGAGAAGAAAGCTGTCTGTTGATGGGTTAAGATTTTGATAGAAATTTAAACCACCATACAACAATCTGCCCCGCGCTGAAGAATACTCCACTGCCCCACCCCACCTCCTCCAAGAAAAAAATGCGCCAGAAAGCAATCCATCCCAATGGTACCAAAAGAAAATAATGCCTTATACTCCTGAGAACAGATGATGGGAGAATGGGCAAATTAATAATATTGATAAAAACTCCATCGGGACAAAATATATTCTCTCTCTCTCTCTCTCCCTCTCTCTCTCTCTCTCTCTCTCTCTCTCTCTCTCTCTCTCTCTCTCTCTC
>NW_004797612.1:498818-501455 GCF_000002075.1 Aplysia californica
AGAGAGAGAGAGAGAGAGAGAGAGAGAGAGAGAGAGAGAGAGACGGAAGAGACAGAAACTCCCCCCAAACACAACCAAACATGGTGCCGACATAAAACAGTTTGGTCACGGGAAATGAACGATAGACGAAATTACACCAAAAAAACAACAACAAAACAAAACAAAAAACAAACAAAATAAACAAACAAACAAAAACAAAAGAAACACACCGGGTTGGGGAGGGGAGCAGGTGGGGAAGAACTCTAACTAAGAAGGTGACATTCTTCGGGCTCTACGGTGAGTAATTCTGGACAGACTTTCTCCCAGGATTCTCCGCTTCCTTCACCTCCCCCCGGCCAACCTCTTTCCACTCTTACTCTTTCTCCTTCCCGTCGTCTTCCCATCCACTCTCGTTTTTGTCTATTTATGAGACGTTAAGCACCCGGCCTGTCTAACAAGGTACACCACTAGCAATTAAAGTGGCAGGGAGGTAGGAGACGAGGCTATGAAACGAATACGTGCTGGGAGAAAGTGCCCTCGTAAAAGAGCGCTTTCCTTCTCCGAGAAGACTACACTAGCTTCTAGAAATTTGCCAGCAGAAATAAGAAAGGAAATCCATAAAATTAATGTGCGGAAAGAGTCGGTAAATTGAAAATTTAAAACCTGCACTTGTGGCGCCGCCTGTCTGCGCATGCGCTCTCGCGAGGAGCGACGTGACCAATAAAACGGCAACTGTCTAAGGAAAGTGGAGTTTGCATCAGTACAAGCCGGTGGCCACTGTTTGGCCTGTTGCAGTTGAGTTTTACGGCCCTTGCAAAAACAATGTGGGTCATTTATCAAGCCAGAGCTACGCATTAACGTCAATATTTGCAGGTTGGGCGAAGAGGTCTAAAATCTCTCTAGACAATCAAGGTTCAGGCAAATCTATGCAGGGTATTGAACTCGTGTCGTCAGCGCTTTAGCCAAGTGTCTAGCCAACCGTGGTAGCGGCACCCCCAAATCACGAAGTGAAAAACAAGTTAAACTCATTACATCATATCACCCGACATAATCGGGAGCCAAATGTATTTTATTACAATGATAATGCACTTAACACGGAGAGACACATTTTTATGTTCCAATTACGATGATAACTCCGTTAACATGGAGAGCCGCATCATTATGTTTTTATTACAATAATAATGCATTAGCACGGAGAGCCAAAGATGTTATAAGTACAATGTTAATGCACTTTGAGATGATCTTCATTGGCCACCACCAAAGACCCACAAAAAGCAAATGATAGTGCCACAAAAAAAGTAAAAACCCTCACTAAAAAGACGGAATAAAGCGAAAGAGTTTGAAAGCAACTCACAATACAGCCAACTCAAATTGCTACCCCACTCCCAGACATAACTACAAAAGCGTTTTTGCTCAGGGTTCATCTATGTATCGTTTTGCGTTGTTGGCCCGTCTTTGTTTCTTGTTGATGCTCGCCATTGTTTACTCCTCCCCTCGGCGTCCCCCGCCAGATCAAGACTCGGGATTTGCCCGGTTATCTCCCTCGGAGATCTTCTCGCCGTAGCTGCTAGCCTCCCGTGTGGGTGCAAGAACGTTTTCTCCCTGGGACCTGCGGCTCGTGATAGCGTGCCCGGGAACTCGCTAGTAGATCTACTTCTGGAGCAACTCGCTGGCTTATGAGGGCTGCTTATCTCAGCACCGACCGACACGGCAAGCCAGAGATTCCAGAAAATTTTTCATTGCTTTCTTTTCTTTCCTTTCTTTTTTTACTCCTAGAGAAAACATTTTCTCCAGCTTTCCTTTTCAGTCCTACCAGAGAGTAGAATTTGACATTGACAAAACTGTTTTTAAACAAATCGATTTACTTAAAGTGTACACCCTCTACACAAGGCATTCGGCAAAGACTTATCTGAGCTCTCCTTTCGGAACTTACATGACTTTCTACGCACCATAACAGTCTCCAGTTTCAGTGAGGTCAGCATGGTGGGTAGCCAACCATGACGATATGCACAAAGACAATTTTTAATTTAATGTTTAAAAAGGGTACCTCGACTAGACCTTTACCGGGAATTCCAAACAAGCACGCTTCTTTCCTCGTTTGTGAACACGACGTATTATCATTTTGTTTTGGGGGGGGGGGGGGGGGGTTCAAACTGGAAACATCAGTTTAGCCCTCTAGACTGGGGGATCACGGCAAACTACATGTAATAGAAGTGAATAAAGAAGGCCGAAAGAAACCTTTGCGATTGAAGTGAAACTTCCCTGGATCTTGGCCTATCCAGTTTAAGAAATGAGAACAAAATAACGCCCTGTGTCTGGGTGTGTGGGGGAGACAGATGGTTCACGATGCCAGATGGATGTCCGTGTGACGTCAGCCTGAACGTCTGGCAGACAGGTCCGGTCGCACAGCATCGGCTTCCACTGACGCGCGGCAAATTTCGCCAACGGTCTTCTTTCGAGGACAATTATACGGTTCCAAATGTTCTCGTGTGTGAGTGCGCGCAAAAACACAAATACACACACACACACACACACACACACACACACACACACACACACACACATACACAGAGAGAGAGTGAGTGAGAGAGAGAGAGTGAGAGAGAAAAAGAGAAAGAGGGAGAGAGAGAGAGAGAGAGAAAAAGAGAAAGAGGGAGA
>NW_004797612.1:501593-502769 GCF_000002075.1 Aplysia californica
AGAGAGAGAGAGAGAGAGAGAGAGAGAGAGAGAGAGAGAGAGAGAGAGAGACACTCGTAGCGAATTCAAATAAATTAATCTCCAGAGATTTTCTCCGTCGATGCAAACATTTTTCCAAAAGTATTAATACAGAGAAGATATCTTTTTGAATCTTAATTCTGATAGTCTCAGGGGCATTCAACTCATTCTCACACTTCAAACAATGCACACTGGCAGCAAACAAGAAGCACACAAAAGTAATGATAAAGCTGAAAGAAATCCCCCCCCCCCTTTTAAAACTAAAACATCCCAAAACCAAATAGACTATAAGAACCGAAGAAGATCTTGGGAACAGGATTAAAAGATTCCCACCCACACACTCGACTTCCATGAGATGTACAGACCTACGTGTCGCGTAAATGCAGCACCTGGAATCTTCATGATGTAAACCTTCACTCTGTGGTCATAACTTTTCTGCAAAGTTCATGCTACGAAAACCTCTTTCTCGTTTCCGTATACTGGTTAGCGGTGACGTCTTCCATATATACATGTACCCACAAAGCCCAGCTGACAGCGCCCTCTCGCTCATTGTTCGCGGGTCGAGGAGACTTGATATGAACACTCGCCATGAAGACAAGCTATGGTCGTTTAGAAATCTCATCGCCAACATCTGTACTCTGCGGGCTTCGCCAAGCCATGTCTTACATTTTCATCAAAAGCCCTTTGCATCTTTGCATGAGATCTACGACCCCACTATAACTCTGCAGAATGCGCTTGCATAGGGCCGTTTTCAAAAGCAATACTAAGCCAGGATGGAACTATTTATCCATATTAATGTCAACCGGTTATCCGCACTAATCCGAGGCATGCTCAGGCTTTATGCGGACGGGCAAGTTTCACGCCTTCATATGCAGCTGTGGGGACGCGGATGTTACGCGGTTCAACAGGCTACAGGGAAATCCCGGTAAACTACAGTGGGCGCTGAGGTAATGCGAATCTCTCTGATGAGTCTTAGGGGTCGCGGGGAGGAAAAGAATGGCAACAAGATGGCGGAGAAAAACAAAAGGAAGAGGGAAATAAACGTGATGCATCAGAAAGGCAAAGATCTTTGCATGTATCCGGGAAGGGGAGATTTTAAGGAGGGGGTGGGTTGAGAATCATGCGGGCTAGGGCGCGCGCCACACACACACACACACA
>NW_004797612.1:504784-506058 GCF_000002075.1 Aplysia californica
CTCCCCCTCAAATTAAGCATGTAAACAAATAACAAAAAATACAAAAATGAAAAAAACATGAAAGAGGAATTCAAGCTCTCAGATCCAAACAGAAACGAAGAAGAATAACATATTCTCCATTTGTTTATATATCGAAAGAAAAGCACACAACACCAAAAAGGCCACGTTTTTCTCTTAGACAAAACAAAACAAGTGGACCGGAGAGAAGATCGATAACAAGTTTGTATGAGGAGGCATATTAAATGTGAGCTCCCCGCTCCTCACGTATGATTTATCACCGGAGTGAAACCAAGAACAACGTCATATCTAGTAACACTGATACGGATCGCTTTCCTCCTTGGCTCTGTAGCCCCCCCCCTCCCTCCCCAACACATACACACAGTTCTCTTTCTTTTTCCTCTCCCCCTCCCCCCTTCAAAGCTCTTTTTTGTCATTGCTTCTTACTTACATACATTCATTCTGGCGATAGTCTGACGAGGCTACGCGCAACAAGTAATACGTGTACCCAGATAAACCAAACATACAAAAGACGATCTGTACTTATGGAAAACTATAAACAGAAACAGCTAATTTCTTTTCTTTTCGTCTGTTGCACCTCCTCAGAACTAAATGGCTGTTGCTGTGTCAAGAACTTCTCTTTACTCAAACTGAAAATCGACACAGGAAGTGTCACTGTGTACCACGAGCGGACAAACGCAGGAAAAAACCCACCAACACTGACTCACACAGAGATTAGACGGATGTGTCTGGTGTACTCCCAAGGTCACGCTTGATTGCCCTACCAGCCTTCGTCTTTGGGATCCCGTCGGAGTCCGAACTCATAGGGTCTCCCCTTACGCCACCACGCCACATCTGAAGACTTCATGACCTGGCACGCTACCGAGGACTGGACTGACCACGGAGTCCACAGACTTTGATCCTGGGACCGGACAGAAGATTCCGGAGAAGCCCGGACGGTATCGAGTTCCCCAGACATATTGCGCACCGGCCGCACGGCCAATTATGATGATTGATTTAGCACCTGTTGGGAATCTCTGCACACGATACACAATCTTTGATGTGTGCTGCTCGCTAGATGGCACACTGATGGAGGTGGGGGGAGCGGGGGGGCGTAGAGAGAGAGAGAGAGAGAGAGAGAGAGAGAGAGAGAGAGAGAGGGAGAGAGAGAGAAAGGGGGGTGGGGTGGGTGATAAGACCTTATTGGCAAGAAGATGTTGGACAAGGTCAAAAGAAACAGTATGGCGCCCTGGACCAAAACTGTTAAGTTTCAACCT